>NC_056523.1:110889176-110965640 GCF_019175285.1 Sceloporus undulatus | reverse complement strand
TTTGAGGGCTGCATTTAAAGATATTTGGAAGCTTGAACTGATACAGGATGGGAATTACTAGGATGTTTATAGGGCCAGATTTTCAGAACACAGTACACCAATAGTATACCATTTACATTGATAGCATGCTCATTTTTGGGTTCAGTTTAAAATGCTGATTTTGACTTTTAAACCATAAACCAGCCATCCCGAACCATTTTTTATTATAGATTCCTTCATTCTGGACCATTGGCCATGCTGATTGGAGAGAGAGTCACTGGATGGTGACAAAAGAGATGCCATTTATTGTTGTCACTCCTTGCCCATGGAATTCTTTCTCCAGGGAGGTCTGCTTGGCCCCCAACTTTGTCCTCTTTTGGGGATCAGGTTAAAATATATTTCTCTACCCCAGGTATTTGATGGGATAGGACTGATTGAATTTTAAATATATTATCCCTTCACCAATTAATTACCTCTATACTTCGCTTTGTTTTAGAAATTGGTAACTTTATTCTATTCATTGCTAGTATTATTTTTAACTTCTAGATATTTTATCTATACTATCCCTAAAGTATATATTTTTTTAGAAAAGGGCATATTAAAAAAAAAAGGCATACGAATTTAAAAAAAGCAGTGAACAGTTAAAATCATCATCATCATCATCTGGAGAGACCCAAGCTGAGGAAAGTAAGCACATTCTGTCTTGGCACCAAATTACTAGGATTACCTTGTATTAAGCCTTTAGGTCAGGTTCAATAGGCCTGCTCACGGCACTATCATCCAGATCCATTAGGGAAAAAGAAGGGAACATTTTAGTAATGGGCCTGCATTTTTGGAACAGGAAAACTGTACATGGCTCCATCTATATTGGTTTAAAATTACCTTAAAACCTTTATTTGTGACTGATTTGCATATTACATTTTAAAAGTTCTATCACTCTTAGTTTCAAGCCTGGCTTTCATATTTCTTTTAAAATTCACCTTGTACAGTGGATCTTTGGTATCTTCTGGGGTTTGGTTTGTAAAAGAGCTTTACAAGTCCCTGAATTCTTTCTTGTCTCAGATTTTCAAGCTGAAGCAAAAGCTAGAGAGGCATTATCAGTTTTCTCTGATAATGTGTGAGTTCCATTAAATACAATGGCATAGTGAAATGAGGGGAAAATCAAGGTTTGCTTTTGGGAATTTATATATTTATTGAATATTTTAAAACCAAGAATGGTTGAACCTATTGATAAAGAATTCGTGGATATGGACGGCCAACTGTAATACACTAGGTATTTGTGTGCTAGAGAATGCATAATCCTAGAAGAAAGTGTATAAATCCTTCTAAATAAATAAAGATTTCTGCATTCTCAGTCCTAGTAGCTGCCCTGTTTTCCTAGCCATTGACATCACATTGTTGTCAGTTTCCTTGCTGGTCCTCTTAGGAGTTTATCACATGGGTAGAAATTAATTTAAACAGCAATTAACCCATGAAAATAGCACAATTGACATTAAAACATGATTAAAATGGGATTAACACACGAGCCATTATTCCATGAATAACCAGGCAATAAACAGCAAAGAGTAATTCTCGGGAAAATCCCTTGAGTGATTTGCTGCTCTTTCTTGCCTTGTTATTCATGGGATAATTGCACTTTAATCACATTTCAGCTTGACATCATGTGAAAACCATTAGCACAATTGTGGGATTATTATGGGTTAATCACCATTTATACTTCCAATTGTCCCTTGTGTGATAAACTCCTTTGTAGCTGACTGGGGACAGAACATCAGCAGAAGTTGGGCTGCAGAAATTGTGCAGTGCCTGGGACTGAAAAAAAAAGGTGCTCTAAAGAAAGCACATGAGAGGCATTCAGATTTTGGATTTACAAGAGAACTGGTGAACTAGAGCTCTACAATTCAGAATTATCCACCCTTTCCTAAAAAACACAAAAAACCCATATCAGATATGCTTATCCAGTTTATGAGAGAATACATTTTGGCTCTCTCTGGTTAAAGCCTTTAAAAGACTTAATTTTGCAGCTGTCCTTTTCTTCATGGTTGTGATTGCAGATTAGTAACCATCATGGTTACTTCAAGGAGGTGTTTTCTGGTTCCAGCTTTTCCTTGGATTGTGGTATCAGCAAAACAAGATTAACTCTGGCTTGAATGCAGAGAAAAAGAGTTTGCTGTGCACTTTTACATGCCAGCTGAGTGGGATGGGAGGAGCCTAACACACCAGCCCCAGCTGCCAGCATCTAAGACTTGAACAAAGAGGAATTACGGTTTGGCTATGTTCTGTTTCTGAGGCACTGTAACCTATTTCTGGAAAGCAGTGAAAGGGTAACTTCCAGAGAGGTTGTTTTGACTGCTGCATTTTTGCTTGGTACATGCCTTCCACACCCCCAAGAAGCTAAAATAAAACTTTATAATTTTTTGTGGAAAAAAGATACACTAAAAAAAAATAGAGATATGTATGAAAGTTCTCTTAAGCTGTGCTCATAGCAGAGCTAAACAGGGTCATAAAAGTGCAACTCAAAGGCAAAAGCTTTACAAGCCCCTGAATTCTTTCCTGGCTCCAATTTTCAAGCTGAAGCCAAAGCTGGAGAAGCACTACCAGTTTCCCTGGCTGAAAAAGCCTTTGTCAGCCAGGGATCATTGCGATATTGGCCGCAGAATTAACTACTTCGCTAGCCTCTACCACCTTCTCCAAAACAATGGGTCAAATCTCAGCTTTTAGAGCTCTCTGAAACAGGACTGGATCCTTTGTCAGCTCTATCCTAGAGGGAAAAAACCAAGAAGCCCACCCACCACAGAGAACCTTAAGTATCTTAAGAGTTCTTAAGTATCCTTTGATCCCAAGCCCAAGTGGCTTGTAAATTCAAGAAAGCGAGGACTAATAGATAAGGATATAAGCAACAGAACTCTCTTCTCTGGTATGTCCCTCACACATACTCTTCCCAAGCAAGAAACCTGGGGGTGGGGGTGGGGGTGGGGGTGAGGTTAGCAATTGAATTGAGTAGAGAGAATTATACAGTACAGTACTCAAAGGCCCAGACTGAGTGGATGTGGTGCTAGTAGCTAACCTCTGTTACAGAGAAATTAGTCTTGTCTGTGTTCACCTTTTACAAATAGGCAACCCTGCCCCCTTCCAAAAAATCTGCTTAGTCCTCTCAGATTGCAGACTAACGCTTGAATTTCATTTGCAGTGTGGGAATTTTGGCTCCTGCTTTCTGTTTCAAATATGCTGCTTTCTGGGAAGCCCTGATTGGTAACATTATACATTGTGGTTTCTGACGTTTGAAAAATGTTTCCAGTTATCCTGTCCACCCAGCCGCTTTTAGCATTCTTCACTAACCTCTAACACATTCAGAGCTGAGGAGGGACTTTCTGTTCTGTGCTCTGGATAGATTTCTATCTGAAGCAAATCATCTTGGCAAATTGTTCATTCTTTTTAACAGCAGCAGCAACACCATCACCCTGTGCCATTTTAAATGATCCTGTTTTAAAAGTTTGATTTTATGGTTTAAAGCAGACATCTAAATCCTACCAGAAGAAAATTTCATTGGAAAACATTCTCTATTATTTTCCTCATTGCCATATATTTTACAAAAGTGAATTTAAAAAGACCTTTAACAATTAGATTTAAAAAAGACCTTGTATTTTGTTATTTATGACCTTCCCTGAATTTTTGTTCTGTATCAGTAGTGGAGTTTATTACCTCCACATATAGACTGAAAGTGAAACTGTTTAGTAGTGGTCATCTGTATACTTGTAATAAGATCCTACCATGAGAACCAGCATGGTATAGTGGTTTGAGCACTAGACTACTGTGGAGATCCGAGTTTTGTTCCCCATTAGGCCATGGAAACCTACTGGGTGACCCTGGGCAAGTCACACACTCTTGACCACAGAAAACCCTGTGATAAGATTATCCTAGGTCATCATAAGTTGGAAATGATTTGAAGGCACACAATAACAGCAGCAACAAATAGATGCTGTATTTATTCTGTGGCAATTTGTGTAATAAGTTTTTATTTTTATAAAAGACTTAATAGCTGTACAATTTGAAGTACTGGGGAGTAGAATGGAACACTTGGGATGCAGTGGCTTAGTGGTTAAGATACGTTAGGGATTAAGCCACATTAAGGCTTAGTGGTTAGGAAGGTTGGCAGTTCGAGGCCCACATGCTGCCTGATGGGGTGAGCTCCTGTAATCCTAGCTTCTTCCAACCTAGCAGTTTGAAAGCATTCAAAGGCAAGTAGATAAATTAGTACCACTTGGATGGGAAGGTAACAGCGTTTGATGCATTCATGCTCGTCACATGGCCAACGGAGTTGTCTTTGGACAACGCTGGCTCTTCCGCTTAGTAATGGAGATAAGCATCGCCCCCTACAGTTGGTTATGACTAGACATTCATGTCAAAGGGAATCCTTTACCTTTACCTTAAATAGTCTCAAGCAGGGACTTGTCAATTTTAATTTTTACTTCAGTGAATACTAAATTATGGAATTCAGTAGTCTTTGTAGTGAGCAAAACCTCAGTGGCAGGGGAGGCCATTTTGTGGCTCTTTTTCCCCTCCCCCTTTTTTTGTCTGCAGTTCCTAGTAGCCTAAGCCAAAATAGCTAATAGTGAGGAATGCTGAGAGCTGCAGTCCAAGAACACCAGAAGGGCCACACAATTCCCAACCCTGCTATAATGGCTCCTCAAGTTCCAGGGGTAGGAAAAGGATAGGACATAAATCAACAAAATAATAATAATAATAAACAATAATAGTAGCAATAGTATGCAAAGGGATCTTATAGCATCTTTGAGACTGAGAAGGAAGTTGGTAGCATAAGCTTTTTTAGACTCAAGTCTATGAAAGCTAATGCTACCAACTTCTTTCTCAGTCTCAAAGGTGATATAAGACCCCTTTGCATACTGATCTGGACTCACATGGCTATGTCTTTGAATTCTGTCAGTAGCAGTAGTAGTAATACCAGAGTCAAAGATGGACTGGAAAGGTTATGAAATACTGAAATATATACATGGCGATTCAGTGCACCTGGTAGAAGTAAATAGTTGTGGTTCTCCAGTGGTGATAGGCACTCTGGAATCCATTTGAAATGAGCAGATAAAACACTTGAATTAGATTACTGTAGATAAGATCATAATAGCAGAATTACAAAATGTGACAATACAGTTGGCCCTCCACATTTGCAGATTTGGCTATTCATGGATTTGATTAATATATTCTCTCTAGGAATATCTAGGCCCTCCAGTGTGACTCTGTGGTCAACTTCTGCCAGAAGTTGCACTGGAGGACCTAGACATTCCTAGAGTAAACATTTCTTTAGGCATTTGTTGGTCCTCCAGTGCAATTCTCTGATCAATGTCTGGCACATATTGACCATAGAATTGCACTGGAGGATCTAGAGATTCCTAGACAGGTGTTATCTCAGGTTAAAAAATGTGTTTTTTATTTGTGGTTTTTCCATTTTCACTGGGGTCCTGTGCCCCTAACTCTAGCAAATGTGGAGGGCTCCCTATATTTGGAGTGTGGCACATTATCTGCTGATACCTCACTGATTTCTAAATTCATAGCTGGAATATGAACTGCTGATGTTCCAGGAGTCTAGCCAATAACAGCTGGTAAACTGTGAAACCAAGAGATGATAATAATTTCGCAGACGCTTGGATGAGACACCTTATATTCTTCACATCCCAAATAGTGTTAGGCTAAAATGTAGCCCTACTCAAGTGTTTTCTTTTAGGATTTATTGAAAAACATAGGGAAGTGGAGAAACACATTATCTCCATGGCCTCATTTGCTATCAAAACAAAACAAAAACAGCTTCATTTATATATTGCTTCACACTGAACGAGTAGTGTCTAAGCAGTTTACAACTGTAAGCTAATTTCCCCCAACAAACTGGGTACTCATTTTAGCGACCTTGGAAGGATGCAAGCCTGAGTCAAGCTTGAGCCCTTTTGCTGGTATTGAACTCGCAACCTTATGGTTTTGAGTGAGTGGCTGCAGTACAGTCATTTAACCACTGTGCCACCAGGGCTCCTATCCTCATTACCCTCCATGTGTTGAGGGGAGCTTTTCTATCTGTGTAGCTCCACCTATGACACTCAATTCTAGGAACCAACTGTTTTAAGCTGGATGGGGATCTTACACAGATTTAAAAAAAAAAAATCCCTTTGGCAACCATTGACACTCAGCGTGTGGAGGACGATGACAGTAGTGTCAGTGGAAATGGGGGTTGGGCAGAGCTACCATGTTGATTTTTTGAATCCTACAATGTCTAAATAGTGGTAGTGCAGACTGACAGTATACTTCCTTTTTAACTGGTTCTGTGGCAGCTTAACTTGCCTGTGCATCTGATTATTAATATTATCATGACTTTTGTACATTTTGAACTACGATATATGAGAAATGACTATGAGTCAGACACATCCTGCATCCCATAAGGTGAGGTAAAATGAAATGCCTGTGCAGTTTTCTAAATGTGCAAGCAACTGTGCAAAACTCCTTTGAGGATGAAGGGAGGAGAAATATGATGATGGAAACCCTGAGAAAAAAAGAGCTAAGAAAAACCCAGATGGACTTTTCTTGATTAGCTATGTGCATAGTCTGCCAAATCATTTAGGAAACAGCTTTTATAAGTAGGTCTGAGTCTTCCAAACACTATATATCCATGGTGCTCTAGAGTCTATTGCCATCAGTTTTTCCCTGGAAAGGCTAGATAGAATGGTATGGAAAGAAAACTTTGCCCAAAGCTGAAGTTTTACATTTTGGCTGCGAAATTGCTTTTGTGGAAAGTTAAACTGGAGATCATGGCAGTCTCCCAAGGAAATAGGAGATTTAAAGTATAAGAAAGTGCAATTTAGATAGTTGTCCATTTTCTACCTCCTTTCCAAGCTGTACAAGTTGAGATCCTGTTACTGTTTCTAATCCAAACCTTCGCATAAAACTTTAGACGCTTATGGTGGGCATTTGCTTGCATGCCTATTTTGCCTGGGCAAAGCCAAGGGCAGAACTCATATGCCTCTCTGAGACCATAGAGAAAGATTGAATCTGAGCTGTCAGTGCCAAAATGAAGCACTCCATCTTCTCTTGTACTGATATTGTTTTTCATTGTTCTTTATACCTGCTGGGTTGGATCCAGGGATGTTCTTACCTAGGGGAAGCACAACTTAACGCATGTTCCTTATATCAAAATGATAACTAAGAACTAGTTATGTGCTTGTGTTAACATAAGCTGTGGTTTTGAACTTTTTAAGGTGCACACTTGTGCTAGTTCTTGTGCAAAACTTTGCAGAGCAGTGCCACCATTACTGTTGGATTTCACATATATTCAAGAAAGTTAGTAATTTTGATGCTTCTTGTTAATACAATAGCAGCAATCACAACTGGAATCTTTGAAAAGCATTGGGATGTTCAGAATGTTTTGTACATGTTATGCTTACATGTAGCCTATAAAGTTTAGTTTTTGTTGTTATCCACCCTCAAGTTGATCTCAACCCATGGCAACCTTGTAGATATCTCCAAGACTTCCTGTCCTCCACTGGTCTGCTCAGTTCCTGCAAACTCATACCAGTGACCTCATTTATAGAGTCCATCTATCTTTTATAGAGTCCACAACAAAAGTCCTTTTGAATTGGAAGACACCACCAACAGTAGTGCTAGAAGCAGCACAGTTTCTTGCCTCATAGGAGCACACAATCCCACCATCATGGAAAGGTAGTGCCATGGTGGATGGATTTGTCTAGATATACAAAAACATGGCATAGCTAATTGGAAGGTCCCATCCTCTTTCCAGTTTGTCTCTTATGCTTATGGAAGGTTATTCATCATGTGTGATGAAATAATTAGGGCAAGTCGATATAATACTTCACTTTGGAAAAGAAAGAGTACGAACCAGGAGAGAGAGAGTACTGTAATGATTTACAACTTCTTGAGAAATTCATTGTTCTCTATCTAAGAAAGGAGCAGCTACCTTTGCAGAGGACAGGGCAGCCTGGCTTTCAAAGGAAATTATTTTTGTGCTGCTAACTGATTTAGAATTTTATTGCGTATGTTTTATTGCCCTTTGTCTTCAGCCCCCATATGGGGAATGGCCTCTGCCTGCATTGATATCCCTCCAGACCATCTTAACTGACAACAGAAGTAACCTCTGAGACAAAATGTAGGCCTGTGACTAACATCATCCCATTTCTTTTCCCCTGTGAATTTGGGAATGTAAACTACCCTGACCCTTCAGGGTGTAAATGCAGATATATAAAGAGTGTTTTTGTGACTGTTTTTGTTGAAAGTATACCTTGCTTGTCCACTAAAAAAAAAGAAGTTCAAGGCAACTCCTGATATAATTGAGATAAAATAATAAAGCTTCAATTAAAACCCATCTAATAAAAGCACATGTGACATAGTCATTGCACACTCTTGGATTCCTGACAGCCATTCCTGACTTGGGTTGACTGAGAGAGGGACTGCTGGGGAAGGAGTAGAAATAAAAGTAAGTGACTTTGAGCAGAGGTTCAGGGGAGGTTCAAAATAAGTTGAGAGAAGGATACTGAATAGGAGAAAAAGTGTGTTAGAGATGGTAAAGAGGGAACTATGTAATGCCTACAACTGTAATATTTACAAAAGCATACCACCTGGGAACTATTCTACCTAAGTTACATTCTTGCTAAATGTTATTCAGTAAAGTCACTGTTCATTTGTTACAACAGAAGCCTCTCCCTATGTGAATTCTAAACTATATAGGCACATAAAAACACACTACCAAAAATATTAAGCTTATAAGAGGAAGACACTTAGGCTCATAGTCCTTATACATTTAGACAAAGTGCATAAAGGGTGGATGCTGGGCAGGTATCATTGAGAAAGCACCTTCTAATAAGTAAGAGGTAAAAGGTAACCTTAAGGCATAGAGAGGAGGTCACACATCACAGTGCATAACCAAGAAGCAAAGTGTACAGCCCACTTCATTAAAAAATTCCTCAAGTTGCAAATCAGGCTCCAAAAGTTCAGAGTCATAGAATCTGATAACTGAAAGGGATCACAAGGGTCATCTAATCCAGTCCCTGCCATGCTGGACTATGCAACGAAATCACTCTTGAACGATGCCCATCCAAACTTGGAGAATGTACCATGCTCTGAGGCAGTTTATTCTACTTCCGAACAGTTATTACAGCAAAGAAGCTTTTCCTAATGGCTAGATGGAATCTCCTTTTTTGTAATTTGAACCCACTGATTTGTGTTCCAGTCTCTGGAGCAGCAAAAAACAGTTGGCTCTATGTTTTACATGACTTCACTCCAGATATTTAAAGATAGTTATCATGTCACCTCCCAGCCTTTTCTTCTCCAAGCTATACATGCCCAGCTTCCTAAGTCATAAGGCATGATTTCCAGACCTGCCCTTCTATAAACTTTGGGGAGCATATCTGCATTTTACGATACTGGCAGTGTTCCGACATTCCTTGCTTCCACATTGACAGCCATAAGGAGGGGACCTTTTCTTTTATACCCCAGCCAGCTATTTGGATTCCTGCCATCTCTGTTATATTCCTTAATTTGTCAAGTTAAATATGACATAGCTTAACAGTACTCTGTGTACATGTTAATTGATTAGAATGTTAGTAAGACTATAAAACTCCAGTAATTTATTTATTAGAAATTCCAAGCATTTGTGTTTGTTATACATTCTTAAAGATTTTTACTTACAAATGAACAAAATACTTTTTAAAAGGAAGCAAACTAATTTTGTTCTGATGTGACATAGCATAGTGGTGTAGGTCACACTGATGTTGTTTAAACTGTCCTCAGGCCAGGAAGTATAGGAAGCACCATCAGCATGTCTCTCACCAGTGAAAAATATGAGAGAAGCTGTGTTCTTCTCTGTGAGCCACTGGGGAGAATTTGGGTATTTATATTCTATTGTCTGCTGCTTAAAAAAAATATCACAAAGTTTAAAAGGAAGTAATATCTTCAAATAAAAAAGAAAAGCACTAATGTTCATAAATATGGTGAAGGAATGGGCATGCATTACTGTGATTGCTTGTGCAAATGGTAACAGAGATTAACTGGCCATTTACTTTGATTGCCTGGATGTTTTATGTGCACATCAATAAGAAAATGTGGGTTATAAATTTTGTTTTAACTCTTATAGCTGAGTGAATCTTGGAAATAAGCCAGCCAATTGCTGTCTGAGTTCTAAATATAGAAAGAAGCAATGCTGACCCTAGTTACTGGAATATCCAGTTTGACCAAATGGGAAAATGAATTGAAAATTCCTTTTGATTTTAGTTGTTGTAAAGCAAACTTTTCCAGCCTTGTGACATGGACTGCAACTTCCAACACAGATGGCTGTGGGACTTTGGGATATGTAGGCCAAAATATATAGAAAGTATCTGTTTGGTAAAAACTCATATAAACACATTGATAATTGAAGCAGTGACCTTTGAGCATCCAATTATTAACAATAAAGTCTCATGTCTCTTCATTAGAAATTTGTTCTATTTGCTCTATTTGAATTTGTTCTACAGTTGTCCCTCCACATTTGTGGGGGTTGGGTTGAAGGACCCCTGCAAATTTTGAAAAATTGCAAACTCTGCCCCCCCCCCCCCCCGTTACAGGGTAGCAAGGAGGGAGTAGAAACTGAGTACATGCACTTTCCTCTTTTCCCTCTCCCAGCCACCCTGTAACTAGATCAGCTGGGCCAGTTACAGGGTGACAGGGAGGGGTTGAATAAAAGCACGTGCACATGAGTCCCCTGCCTTCCTTCTGATGCCTTAGAGAGCTTGCCTGAGCTCTCTGAGTTACTGGAAGGAAGCAGGGGGACTCATACACGCTGCTTTCACCTCTTCCCTGATGCCTCAGACAGTTCAGGCAAGCTCTCTGAGGCATCAGAGGAAGGGAGAGAGAACTGCACACACAATTACCCTCGCCTCTTTTCCAGTGCCTCAGAGAGCTTAACCCAGTTCTTTTGAAACCAAGGCATTTGCTGTGTATTTTCAAATGAACTGGGTTATTTTAGGGAGCCACCAATGGGAATGAGCTGTTGATCCTATTCAGGGGCAGTGGGCAGAGGGGCAGAACATACCCATCCCACAGGTCCTGGCAAACCACCATTGTTTTTCCCCTCTTGGACTTGCGGGTCCATGGGTGAAGAGTTGTGCAGTTGTTGTTGATGCTTGCTACATTTACCCTGTAATTATGCTCATGTCTGCAAAAAACATTAGTCCAGAATCCTTCAACCCATGATAAAAACCACTACTGTGGTTGTGAACCTTCAAGTTGTTTCCAACTTGTCGCAACCTTAAGAATAGCCTATCTCTTGTGGTTTTCTTGGCAAAGTTTGCCCTTGCCTCCCTCTCAGACTGAGAGAGTGTGACTTGCCCAAGTTCACCCAGTGGGTTTCTATGGCTGAACAGGAATTCAAACCCATGCTGTAATCCAACACACAAACCACTATGACATGCTAGCCCTCTACTAAGTGCCACAGGTGTATTAAATGCCAAGAACATCCTTGGCACCATAATCAAGGAAATTCCTTTTAATGGAAGATTAGACCCACCAGTCTTCAATCTGAAAACCATAAAAAGCAAAATGAAAAAAGTCAACATGGTTACTTTTATATCTTCTGTACAGTATTTGTTTCAGATACTTATTTAGGTAGTTTATTGTAGTCTTGGCTGATCTTATACGAGTGTAGGATGGTTAGGGAATTTATCTGACAGGCGTTTAATAAATACAAATAATTAATAACTGGTGTGATCTCTTATTTTGTATACTATAGTTAAACTCCAAGATTTTACTTACCATGGTGGATTTAAACAATAGGTGGACGTGGTAGCATTGAGCACTGTGAGATGGTTACCTGAATGAGCTGCAGTTTCCACATTTTTAATTCTTGCAAATAAAGGAGCAACTTCTGCTAGATGAGCTTTTCATGGTAATGTAAGGTAAAAACTAAAGCAATTTCTGCAGTATTGCAGTCTGTTAAATGAGGTGTGTCCTTGCCTCAGGGAGGAAAACAGAGCAATTATGCAGCTTTTATAATTGCAGTCTTTTTCTTTCCTAGCTGGAAATAGCCCTCCTTTCTGTTATTTCTTGCTTGAATCTTTGGGTTTAATAGGTATTCCTAGCAGCCTGGAGACAGGATGGGTGTTTTACTAATTAGGTAATAAGCCTTTTATTATAAGATGATAAACATTCTGTTTGGATAGCAACAATAAGAGAAGGGATGTGTGTTTGTTCTGGATTTGGATACTATCGTAAATTCTTCTAATTTTATAATCTTCTTATATTGGTGTATGGATCCCTTATTTTAATTATTTTAATAGCATGCATTGGCATGGTCTACACCAGTGGTTCCCAAACTTTGGTTCTCCAGATGTTTTGGACTTCAACTCCCAGATGCTCCTCCAGCCAACTTGATGAGCAGTCAGGAATTTTGGGAGCTGAAGTTCAAAACACCAACAGGACCAGTTTGGGAACCATTGGCTTATGCTAAGAATGAGATGTTTCCCATGTGTCAATTTAAATTTCACACATCCTCTAAGAGGTCCTGTTTTAGTGGTGGACAATGCCCAAAGGCAACATGATCACAGAATAGTCTCTGACAACGCTGGCTCTTTGGCTTAGTAACAGACATGAGCACCACTTCCTATGGTTGGACATGACTTGACAACCTTGTCAACAGGAAATACCTTTACCTTTAATGCGCAAAAGCACACCAGCATATGTGATCTTACTATAAATAACCAACCCTTAGGAGAGTCTCTGTGTGTGCACACATGCATGCACACGTATGCGCACATGCCCTGAAGTCTCTTATTGACTTATGGCAACCCCACAAATTTCATAGGGGGTGCTTAGACCAGAGATACTCAGAGGTGTCAATTTCTTCCTTCCTCTGAAATACAGCCTTTTAAAATAGATGGATAGGAAACCACCCAGTGATGTTATGAAGGGGCTTGGGCATATGGCGTACCCCATAGGAATAGACTGGGATCCCTAACTTGCTGAATTCTTGCTCAAGTCCTGAGGATCCATATACTTGATTTCTAAACACTGTAAGGTTCTTTTAAATAACTCTTTTTATCTAGGTTACATCTAAGTATAATATACCTAGTAACTAAAATATTGATATATCAGTAGCATGACAAAAACAAAACTCTGTTTTCAATTAGTTTGTTTCTACTCATATTTTTTCAGGGCATGGTGAATATATCATTTTATCAAGTTTATGTCATGATGTGAGTTCCATTTGATGTCCTTGTTTTAGAAAAGGTTTAGAATTGTGGCTAGTGAATAGCTTTCCCAGAGGCAAACCTCCTTTATTAAGGGCATTTGGATAGAGTGTGACTCCCACCTCCCAAACAGCCAGCTTCTGTAGCTGTGAAGATTTTGCACTTCATGCTTCTCTTCTGTTCTTAGGATGGCAGCTGAGAGGAACAGGTAATGTTCCTTGCAGTCACCATCCAGAGTCCCTGCAGTGTTCCCTGGAATGATCCTTCCAGAGATTGAAATCCAGTTTAGAATAACTGGATAAAGCAGCCTTCTGCAATCTGGGACCTTCTGGATCTGTTGTACTAAAACTCCCTTCACCCCCAGTTAGCATGGCCATATCCAGTGCTATTCTAAAGGGTACTATGTTGAGCTAGGACACACTAAGTCTATATTCAGTGCTGGTTTCTGTGGAGAAAATTCCTTGACTGATGTTGACAACCATTAGTTAAGATTCTCAGTTAAAGTCATTAATACACACATACACTTAACTCCTTTTTGATGATCAAATGATAAATACAAATAATTAGTATCATTCAACAGTACCCTTTATGCTTTTGTTTACTCCAAAGTATGTGTTGCTAGACTGCAACTCCTCTCAGCCCCAGCCATCCTAACTGATGATGAGAGAGTTACAGTCCTACATCTGTATGTCCACACATTCTCCTCCTTGCTCTGGTGAGTGTGTAGAGCCTGATCTAGACTGGAGCCACTGCATAGAGGGGTTTATTCTCTCCCTAGAAGCTTTTGTCTTAGAACTTTGTTTTTCCCTGTGTGGCAGCTAAATAATGAAGGTGAAAGCATTTCCCCCATGGTGACAGTTGTGTATGGGATGTAGCAGCAGCAGCATGTTTAAACTTCAGTCACTACATACAGTAGTCTGAATCCATATAGGGCCTCTGTTTGCTTACATCAAAGAAAGGAAACGAAGCTGCATGCTATATAACTGACCTAATGTGTACAGTCAGCCCTCTTTATCCATGGATTCAACCATCCACAGCTCAAAAGTTTTAAATATAGGGCCGATACAGACAGCCCTTTAAGATGCCCTCGTCACGTGCTAGGGTTGCCTCGGGGCAGTGCTTCCAGATGCCCCTCAACCCTAGCATGGGATGAAGGCGTCAAAATGGTGGCGCCCTGTACACATGGGTGCTGCCATTGTTATGCAAGTGCCACGTGGCACCCACACAGCACCACATGGCGTTTGCGTAATGAGTGCGCCAGTGGTACGCTTGTTACTCTGCAGGGAAGCCATGTGGTTTGGCAGCTGCAGCTTCCCTACAGAGAGAAAACAGGCGCTGACAGGGCACCATTTTTAGGCACTCTGTACCGCGCCATACATATATAAATTCCAAGAAGCAAACTTGATTTTGCCGTTTTATATAAGGGATACAATTTTACTATGTCGTTGTATTTAATGAGACTTGAGCATGCACAGCTTTTGGTATCCACAGAGGGTCTTAGAACCAAAATTCAGCAGATACTAAGGGCCTAGTGTAGTTTATTCCTGAATAAAAGACAAATACAAGTATAGAGTGTTCTTAAAATATAAAAAATACCCTAAGAAGAAATTGCATAATTGATTTTAAAAAGAGTTCATAAAAGAATTATATACCGAAAACACCCTTGGTGAATTGAACAGTCAGAGACAGATAGACAGACAAATAATAGATGTGAGTAAAATGGTTCTTGTGGCATTATTCCTGTAAAAGTTAGCATAACTCACCTCTTCAAATATAAGCTTTGTATTGCAATGTGTGAATCCCCTTAAAAGATCACTTCCTGCAGTTTGTGCATGACCTCCTGACAAAAAATTATCATCCCCAGAGTATTTTGATGAGCAGTATTCTGCTAAACCAAAATATTGTTTAAATCAGTCAGTGACAGTTACTATTCATTTCTGTCTCGTCGACTGTAGGCAAGATCCTCTTCCGACGAAGCCACATCCGTGATGTTGCTATCAAACGTCTTATACCCATTGATGAGTATTGTAAGGTGAGTAATATTTTCTTCTTAGCTTTGTGGTGATCAGTACAGACTAGAATGTTACTGGTTTTTTTATATCCATATAGTGAATGTTTGTGTTGATTACTGTTACTATATATTCTTAATTGTTGCCTGTGCAGGTCCATTTTCATTTGACCTGGAGTCTCAGCATAAGTGATTCTGAATATAGCTTACCCTTTGCACTACCTGTACTAGTCTTCTCTGAACTAGTGCCCCCCAGATGAGTTGGATTATAATTGCATTGATCTGCAGAAAGAATAGCTATTGGCCATGTTAATTGGGAGGGTGAAAGTTAAAGCCCAACTGGAAAGTGCCAGATTGGGAGGTTGTGTGTATGTGTTGTGTGCCTTCAAGTAATTTCTGACTCAATGCGACCATAAGGCAAATCTGTCACAGGGTTTTCATAGCAATATTTGTTCAGAGAAGGTTTGCCTCCTCTGAGGTAGAGATGGTGTGACTTGTCCAAGGTCACTCAGTGGGCTTCCATGGCCGAACATGGAATCGAACCTTGGTCTCCAGAGTCCTCGTTAAACACTCAAATCATGCTGGGAAGGTTGATCCCTCAGGAACAGGAAAATAAGGAAGGAAGTACAGAGGGAGCTGCAGGAGTCTTTGCAGTGGGCCAAGAAGCTTCTTTTACTGCAGTCCCAACCCAAAATTGGAAGCCTCCCCGAGGAAGGGACAGAGAGAAGTGATACAACAACAGCCAGGGCATAATCAGGAGGAACTTCCTTTTTCTATAACCAAGAAGAGGGCAATTCTGCTACACATTAACCAGTTTAGTCCTCACTTCCTGCGGCTACTGACCAGTATGAGGGGCCTGATCCAGAGATAATTTACTGAGATCAGAGGCTAGATTCTGGGGAGCTGCACTACCAGTAGGACCATGACCCTGGAACTACTTGCCCCATTTGGAAGCCAGACCTGGGAACAGCCTACTGGCAAAAACAGAGGGCTGCAAAACCACCTTCCCATATCCAGGACCATATCCTGAACTTCTTCAAAATATCAGCATACAAAGTATCAACTGCCTTTGGTGTCTAGTCTTGCGGGCAGTAATTTTTAGTGCCAGCAGTGGTCCAATTAGCATTCTTTGTAAGGATTTACAACTTAGCCAGGATGTGGTTGTTGTTGTTGTTGTTGTTGTTATATTTATTTATATCCCACACTTCTCCCTAGACTGGGATTCAGGGCGGCTTACAACATAAAAAAACAATACAATTAAAAACATACAAAAATAGTACATTAAAAGAAAATTAAATTACTTCAGTAATTAAAACAAATTAAATGTTAAAATACCATGGAGTGAGCTATTCCAGAGGCTAGAACACAAACCAATGGAATTAAATTACAACAAAGGAGATTCCACCTAAACATTAGAAAGAACTTTTTTACTGAAAGAGCTGCTCAACAATGGAACAGACTGCTTTAGAAGGTAAAGGGCTCTTCAGCTCTGGAGGTCTTTAATCAGCGTTTTTCTGGGCATCTCTCAGGAGTGCCATAATTGTGCATTCCTAGATGGCCCTTGTGGTCCCTTCCAATTCTATGATTCTATGAACTATGATTTGTCAAGATTGGCTATGGAGAGAATGCCATGAAAAATAAGAGCCTGGAAAAAATCATTTTTTGGAATTACTACTCTCCATGCTAGCTGGAGGATTTTGGAATTTGTACAGTAAGTCGTTGGTATCTGTTGGGGTTTGAGATTTGGGTTCTTCAGACCAGTAAGCCACAAAAAAACTTCATCCAAAGGAAGAAAGTTTATTGTAGACATAAGGCAGAAGTGATTCCATAGCATGTCTTT
The DNA here is from genome assembly GCF_019175285.1 of Sceloporus undulatus. Lineage (NCBI taxonomy): Eukaryota > Metazoa > Chordata > Lepidosauria > Squamata > Phrynosomatidae > Sceloporus > Sceloporus undulatus. The sequence continues at coordinate 110,948,587 of NC_056523.1, read as the reverse complement.
GCAGAATCTGAGGCTTCAAAGAGAAGATGTGCACTTTAAAACTATTCCCTACTTCTTCTTCTTCCCAGCTAGTTCCCCAAACCACACCCACCTAGCCAGGTCTCCATAACAACCCAGTCCTTTTCAACCCACAGTATACAATATAGTAACAATCTATGGTAACATTTCAATACCTTTAACAGGGCCCCTTCTAAGAGCTAACACCAACTCTAATATACTAACCACTAACCAACCCCCAACAATAGGCAGAACAGTAATATGAACAGTTATAAAGGAATACATTTATATATATCATAACCAGCTGAACTACTCAACTATATACTAACCACCTAAATTAACTTTAATAACCCCACTTGTATTATATGTATGGGCTATCATTATAACTGAATTCATGGGACTGATTCTGACACCCTGTGGATACCAAAAATCATAGATGCTCAAGTCCCATTAAATACATTGGCATAGTAAAATGGTGTCCCTTAAATAAAATGGCAAAACCAAGGTTTGCTCTTTGGAATTTATTTCTTTTTTTAAAAGCTGTGGATGATTGAATCTGTGGATAAAGAAGCTGTGGATACGACCAATGGTAGTCCAATAAGGTGATTTTTTCAGCTCAGATGAAATCTTTATATGAACAATCCCACTCTAACACTCCAGCTTTACCTTTATCCTTTCTCTTTTTGCAGCAGTTTCTTTTCTGAAAAGCATGAGAAAATTGTATTCCAAATAAGCAGAGCAGAGCAAAGCAAAGCAAGCAGGAGATTGCTGTGGCTTGTGGATATATAGCAAGAGCTGAGTCTTACATGAGTTAATTCTAGCCATGTCCTCTTTGGAAGCTATGTAAGCAACAATTGCTTCACTTTTTTTGCTTTCCTGGGAAGGAGGAGGAAGCCTTATTGCCAAAGATAGTCACAGAACCTTTGTTACCATGGTTGTATGAAGGCCAGGGAAAGAGTTTTCTAATCAGGCAACATTATGGTCCAAGAGCGCACGCTGAGATAATGACCTCATGAGAAATAGAAGATTTGGTTGCTTTGGAAAGTTGTGGCATTTGCAGAACTGCCAGCTTTATGAGCAGCTGCTTTGGGCATTTAGTAACTGGCAGCCTATTCTCAAAACAATTTCATGAACTTTTACAGCTGTTAATGTAAAGGGAGGTTTCACGTGACATGTAGAAAGGAGGGTAAACATATACCCTAACTTGATTTTCTGTTTGTGTTTCCAATCATTCTGTGTCCCTCCCTTCACTTGGCATCTGTACTGTGACCTCATGAGGCATATAGGAATAGCAGCATGATACTATGGCTCCCGAAGTCTGTTCTCCCCAGAAGGAAGGGGCACTAATTCCTTTCACTTGAATGTCAGCTATTCAGTGCATACATGTCTGTGCTTTAAATAGAAACTGCTGTGGCACTGACCTCATTATATAGAATGATTTGGAATTTGGCCCAAAGTGACACTTTTATATTATAAGGGAGTAAATGATCTCTAAAAGTTGGCAATAACCTTTCTTCAATGGTAAATGTTCTGTAGGAGCCAGTGTGATATAGTGGAGACCAGAGTTTGAATCCCCACTCAGCTATGGAAACTCCTTGGGTAATCTTGGGAAAGTGATATTCTTTCAGCCTTAGAAGAAGGCAAATGTAAACCCCCTTGGAACAAATCTTGTCAAGAAAGCCCCATGATAGGTTCACTTTAGGGTCACCATAAGTGAGAAATGATTTGAAGGCACACAACAACAACAACCGCAGCAGCAAAATATTTTGTTCTATGGTTTAAGGGTAGCTAGCCCTGGAAGAACCCAGGAGATGCCCTTTTGCAGGCATAACTTCTTGTTTAAAAAATTGTTCTTATCGAGCTAAATCATTTATGATAGGACACAATAACACACACACACTTTGCTATGAACTGGGAACTATCACCATCTCTGAAGGCAACAAGTAGATGCAAAACTTTGAGCTGATGAAAAGCCTGAGATATAAAAGAGGAATGGTGACCAAATGGTTTTTAAAAAATCTGTTATTTCTCCTCTAGCTGGATGATCTTGAAAGGTCAATTTTTCAGTTGTCCATTACATTCAGTCTCACTTCTTTTTAAAAGTGCCAAATATTTTTCAGTCCTCTGATTATTAAAGATGTTGTAACTCTAATCGTTTTGGAAATTGCACCATCAAAAATGGAAAGGATCACTAAAATTTAATTAAAACTGACAACTTGTTTAACCAACTTATAATTTTATTTCATAATTGAAGAAAGTAAGACATTTTAAAAGACTGTAAGATTTTCAATAGCAAAACATGAAGGGAGCAATCCTATTATATTTCCTAAAGCTTACTGTGAACTGAAATGTTCAGTTCATTAACCTTCCACTACCCTTCTTTACCCATATTATTTGAGAGATCAAGAGCCTGTTCCCACTTGCGATTTACAACGCTTTAAAATACACCGGTATCAGTTAAATCGATTCAAAATAACCCTGGTCTTATCCCGCGTTCTGAATCGCTTTTTTTTCTTCGTTCTCATTTACCAATTGATTCGCTTTAAGTGATCCGCTTTCATTCCTATTCAAATAAAACGGTGTATATATAAATCGGTTTTAGCCTTATTTCGTTCCCACTCACCATTTTGGGGCTGTCAATCAAAGCAACGTCATCATAACGTCACTTTTAAATTTCGCGGTTTGTTATAAAAGAACCAATGAGGAGGCGCTTAAAGTGCCTATGAGTCCTGCAATTATTCGTGGGGAAGGATGGTTGAGGGAGAGAAAACTGCCCAAAGCACTTTTGCTGCCTTGGAAGAAAGACCCCAGGCTGGGGGAGGCTTCTGGCAAAGCAAATTTGGGGAGCCCAAGCTGTTTCCAGAGAAACTATGGGGATGGGTTTTGCAGGACAGCATCCCCTCTTCATGTCTCCCAAGACAGCCAGGGAAAATCCCTTCAGAGAGCCCAGAGATCAATGAAGGAGGCTGCTGGAAAAGCAGGGACGGAGCACTCTTCCCAAAGATTCTCTTTCCAGGGTTGGAGGAGAAGGCAGATTCCGTTTGAGAAAGAGAGGGAGAAAGGCTCTATTCCCCCCCACCCAAATTGATCAGAGCCCTTCCCTGCCTGGGCGAGAGCAGTACCCAAGCAGGCAGGGAATCCCTCTTCGAGAGGAGGCTTCCCTTCCTGCCTCTCCTCCATTAGAACTGGGCTCTCCCCACACAGAGGGGAGGTTGCAATCCACCGGGGGAAGCCTTGTAGTCCTTTGGCAGATGCAGGCGCTTGAGCAGCTGGGACTTCAGGCGCTTAAAGCGCTGAACAGATTAAGCGCCTGTAAACCATTAAAATAAAAAATAAAAAAATTCCTTATCTCTTATTGAAAGACCACAGCGGACAAAGGGGTGAGGAAAGCAAAAATGGTGACAGCCACGACGGATGGGGACAGACAGGGCAACTCCCCCAAGGCCAGCCCCATCGCACTCCGCTCCTCCCATCCAGCTAACCCGATTTCAAAGGCTGTCGTTCCTATTTAAATGTTCCGGTTCCTATCCCGATTCAAGGGAAAAATGTAGGTTCAACCCTTCTATTTTTTTAACCCACGTTAAATGACGAAAACACGAATCAAATTTATAAACCGCTGTACGATTCGATTTCTAGTGGGGACGATTGCAGGTTGCTCTAAAACTGTTCTAGATTTAATTTGGTTTCTAATAGGAACGATGTACCTTGGATTCCATTTGTAACACGGAGTATAAGCAAGTGAGAACACCCCCCAAAAATGGATTTCCAAGCTTAGAAGTACTAATGTAGTATAGCATAATGGCAGTCAAACAAATTATATTTTATGCTCCATTATCCTTGTCCCCTCCTTTTAAAGTCCTCCATTTTCTTAAATGTCCTACATTTTGGGCTGAGTTTTGTCCTGCAGTTGTCCTACAGTTTGGTCTAGATTTTGCCCTACATTTTTTTCAGGGTTTTAGTGGACAATTGTGGCAACCCTAAGACACGCATTCTAGACTTTAGGAGAGCTGATTTTAGTAAACTTAAAGAAATACTGGGGGTGATACCATGGTCAGGAATACTAAAACAGAAGGTAGTTCAAGATAGATGGGAGTTTCTCAAAAGGGAGATACCAAAGGCACAATTTCAAATAGTTTCAATGAGGAAGAAAAATGGGAGGTGTCTCAAGAAACCAGGATGGATGACTAAAGAACTTACAACTGAGCTAAGTTTTAAATGGAACATGTATAAGAAATGGAAAAAGGGGGGAAATCACCAAAGAGGAATTCAAACAAATAGTATGCCTGTGTAGGGGTAAAGTCAGAAAAGGTAAAGCGCAGAATGAACTCAGGCTTGCTAGAGATGTTAAACACAATAAAAAGGGCTTTTTTGGGCATGTCTGCAGCAAAAGGAAGAAGAAGGAAACAGTAGGGCCACTGCATGGAGAAGATGGCAAAATGCTAACAGAAGACAGAGAAAAGGCAGAATTACTCAACACCTTTGCCTCAGTCTTCTCAGAAAAGGCAAAGGGTGCTCAACCTGAGGATAATGGAGTAGAGGACAAAACAGGGGAATTTCAGCACAGAATAAGTAAAGAGATAGTAGAGGAACACCTTATTAATCTAAATGAATTTAAGTCTCCAGGACCAGATGAACTACATCCAAGGAGATTAAAAGAACTGGCAAATGTAATATCAGAGCCATTGGCAATAATCTTTGAGAAGTCCTGGAGAACAGGAGAAGTCCCAGCAGACTGGAGGAGGGCAAACATTGTTCCCATCTTAAAAAAGGGGAAAAAAGAGGATCCCAACAATTATCGTCCAGTTAGTCTGACATCAATACCAGGAAAGATCCTAGAGCAGATAATTAAACAGAGAGTCTGTGAACATCTAGAAGGCAATGCCATAATCACAAAAAGTCAACATGGGTTTCACAGAAACAAGTCATGCCAGACAAACCTGATCTCTTTTTTTTAATATAAAATTACCAGCTTGTTAGATGAAGGGAATGCTGTGGATATAGTATATCTTGACTTCAGTAAGGCCTTTGACAGGGTTCCCCATGACATTCTTGCAAACAAGTTTGTAGAATGTGGGCTAGACAAGGCAATTGTTACATGGATTTGTAATTGGTTGACCGGCCGAACCCAAAGGGTGCTCAACAATGGCTCCTTTTTATCCTGGAGAGAAGTGACCAGTGGGGTCCCACAGGGCTCTGTCTTGGGCCCAGTGCTATTCAACATCTTTATCAATGACTTGGATGAGAAAATTGGGGGAATACTTATCAAATTTGCAGATGACACCAAATTAGGAGGAATAGCTAATAGCCCAGAGGACAGGATCAAAATTCAAAATGACCTTAATAGATTAGAAAGCTGGGCCAAAGCTAACAAAATGAATTTCAACATGGAGAAATGTAAGGTACTGCATTTAGGGTGGAAAAATGAAAAGCACAGATGTAGGATGGGTGACACCTGGCTGAATGATACTAAGTGTGAAAGGGATCTGGGAGTCCAAGTAGACCACAAGTTGAATATGAATCAACAGTGCGATGTGGCAGCTAACAAGTCCAATGCGATTTTACGCTGCATCAATAGAAATATAGTGTCTAGAGCAAGGGAAGTAATAGTGCCACTCTATTCTGCTCTTGTCAAGCCCCACCTGACCAGATGATTTTAATTGTTTTGAATTTTATTGAAATTTTATAATATTTTTATCTGTGAGCCACCTCAGATCGTTCTTGGGAGAAAGGCATCATCATCATCATCATCATCATCATCATCTATCCCTTTATTAAAAGCCAACAGCTGAAAAATAGTTAGCCAGATTGTAGGACTCCTAGCATGTTATAATTACATTATAATAATAGGGTTTTTCTGTTAAAAGTAACAGTGGTTGGCATTTTTCAGAAATATAGATTATGTAAGAGGAATTTAAGAATTAACATTTATTATTATTATTATTATTATTATTATTTATTAACCTTTATTTATAAAGCGCTATAAATTTACACAGCGCTGTACATACAATCTTTTTAATTGGACGGTTCCCTGCCCTCAGGCTTACAATCTAAAAAGACACAACACAGAAGGAGAAGGGAAATGATTCAATTAATGGCTGATGAAATTTTATATATGGAAATGGGGGGTTGGATGTTGCTGTGGGGAAGGGAAGCATTTAAAAGTTTTTAGCAGGCTCTCAGAAATGATGCTTGAGCCATGGAAATAAACCGATAATCTTTGGATTCTACTTTTGTCTTCCCCTTTTGTCTTTTCTTGCTAAAGAGTGTGTGGAATTCTGGGAAAAAATGCAGCTTTATTTATCATATACTGTACTGTTTACAGTCCCCAAATCTATCTTCAATATAGCACTTCACTGTTTATCTGGGAATACTGCATTTTCCACGCACTCAAAATACAATACTTCTTGAGCTTATGACTACTGTTGGAGTTGGAATTTCACAGCCTAGTGCAGGAAATTTGGAGGTTTTATTTTAAATGTCTTTGAGCTGTATTATATTATAATCTATATAATTTGTCCAAATGTTTCCACCAGGACACTTCTGTTTAAATTTTTCCCTCTCTTTAATAGCTGCAGGAATTATGTTGTAGCATTTGCCTTTTGAGTGAAGGGTCAAATATTCATTCTGTGGGGTTTAAGGTTTCTGGACTGCACTTGCAAATCTTGAGTGATGAGGAATACTGATGAATAGACAATGGGCTATTGAGAGGCTGGTCCAGGTGCAAGCTGTCTCTCATTCATACACTGAGAAATTGTCACACCAATGTTTCATATTCCAACCATATATGTTTTGTTTTTCAGGCTCTGATCCAGCTGCCACCATACATATCTCAATGTGATGAAGTTCTTCGGTTCTTTGAGACAAGACCAGAAGATTTAAATCCTCCGAAAGAGTAAGTTGGTCATAAGGAACTTGCATAGCTGTACTTGGGAAATTGAGCAACATGTGCAGACACGGAAATCCCTTATTTTTAAAAGCAAACAAATACAGTGGTACCCCGGGATACGAAATCACCGCGTTACGAAATTTCCGGGATACGAAAAAAATAAATAGGAAAAAACTGTTTCGGGTTACGTTTTTTTTTTCGGCTTACGAAAAATTTTTTGGTGCTTTTCGGCGCTTTTTCGCACGAAATCGCGGCTTTCAGCGCTAGCGGCTATGGCTTTTTCGGCTAGCGAAATCTTTCGGGTTACGAACGGCACCGCGGAACGAATTACATTCGTAACCCGGGGTACCACTGTATCACTCAAATGTAACAAACCAAGGATAAATTATTAACAAATAAAATCATATAACTAGGAGATCAAACACACAATCCATATTGTGTATCCAAGTTGCAAAAACAACCTATTAAGTTTCAGATTCTATTAATCAAATAAATGCAGTAAGTTTATACAAACAACAAACTGATATTATTGTTGGTGACACATGGAGATGTATTTAAATATTTAGAAAGTATTTTGCAGGATATTGTACATGAAAGAAGGGGGCTCCAAATTTGGAATTTGGTCTATTATATCAATGAGGTCAATTTCTGCATCACTATCCACTGCCACACCTACTTTATCCACACCCCACGTGAGGCATTATCCCCCTGTTTGTAGGACAGTAAATATCACAGTACTAAGTTGCTTTAAAAAACAGCTGGTTTTTATGGGTGTCAAAAGAATGATTTGAATGTGTAGGTCTGGATCCTCTGCTTGATGTTGTTCTTAACTGCCCTGGAGTCAACCTCAACTCATGGTGACTCTGTGGATGAGACATCTCCAAGACCCCACATCCTCCAGTGCTCTTAGGTCCTGCAGATTCAGGCCTGTGACCTCCTTGACTGAGTCTAGTCATCTAGTATGCAGTCTTTCTCTCATTCTACTACTTTCAACCTTTCATAGCATTGTTGCCTTTTCTGGTGAGTCATGCCTTCTCATGATGTGTCAAACTACGACAGCCTCTCATCTTTCATCATCTTTGTTTTCAAGGATTGTTCAGGCTTGATCTGTTCAAGGACCCATTTGTTTGTCATTTTGGCAGTCCACAATATCCTCAGCACTCTTCACCAGCACCCACATCTCAAATAAGTTGATTTTATTTTTATCAGCTTTCTTTACTGTCCAGCTCTCACATCTGTAGATGGTGATGAAAATACAATGGCTTGGATGATTCTAACTTTAGTGCTCATTTGTATTTCTTTACACTTTAGGATCTTGTCTTGTTCTTACTAGTTTTCTTCTGATTTCTTGACTGCATTTATTGTTTTGATCAATATTTGATCTAAGGTATGGAAAACCTTTGACCATTTCAATTTCCTTGTTGTCTAGGCTGAATTTATGTAGATACTCCCTGGATGTTATTTTTGTTTTCTTTAAATTCACTAGTAAGCCTGCTTTTGAACTTTCTTCTTTAACTTTTCTTAGTAGTTGTTCTAAGTCTCTAATATTTTCCACTAGTAGCATGGTATCATCTGAGTATCTTAGATGGTTGATGTTCCTTCCTCCTATCTTCACTCCTCCTACTATGTCTAAACTTACTCTTCATATGATGTTTTTTGCATACAAGTTGAACAAATAGGGTGATAGAATGCAGCTTTGCCTTACTCCTTTCCCAACTGGTCATCATTCTGTTTTTGTATGTTCTGTTCTAACAGTATCTTCTTATCCTTAATACAGTTTCCTCATCAGTACTATCAAATATAGTGACACACCCATTTCTTTAAGAGCATGTCATAACTTTTCTTGATCTATGCATTCAAGGCTATGCTAAAGTCTATAAAGCACATTTTGATTTTCTTCTAGAATTCTTTGGTGCGTTCCATTAACCATTTTAGGTTCTCAGTGTGGTCCCTTATGCCTCTTCCTTTCCTGAACCCCTCTTGTTCCTCTGGAATTTCTCTCTCCATATATGTTTGTAGTCTGTATTGCAGAATTTTGAATATCATTTTGTTTGTGTGGTTAATTAATGCTACATTCTTATTGTTGCTGCCATATTTTGTATCTCCTTTTGGGTATGAGGATGTATACTGATGGTTTCAGTCTGTTGGCGATTGTTTTGTTTTCCATATTTATTATAATATTTTAGTTAACACTAAAGTTAATTCTCTCTGTGTGGATTGTAGCAGTTCAGCTGGAATATCATCTATTCCTGGTGATTTATTCTTCCCAATTTCTCTTAGTGTAGCCTCTCACTTTTCTAAGGTGCATCTTCATATGCTTCTTCATTCCATGTGTCCTTCAATGTATCATCTCTTTTATATAGCTCCCAGTGTATTGCTTTCACCATCTTTTTATATCTTCTTGATCATGTAGTATGTTTTTCTTCTAATTGTAGGACATCCGCCCCATGATTTGAACTTCCTTTTGAGTTCCCAGATCTTGTGGCTTCAGGAGAATAAATATCATTTGGGGGTAATCTTGGTATGCTTCTTCATTCGATATGTCATTCAATTTATCATCTCTTTTATATAGCTCCCAGTGTATTGCTTCTACCATCTTTTTATATTTTCTTGATCATGTATTATGTTCTTCTTCTGACTGTAGAGCATTTGGACCCTTGATTTGAACTTCCCTTTTAGTTCTTGGAGCTTGTGCTGCAGGAGAATAACTATCATTACAAAAACAAAAAGATCTAATATTGTGTCTTAAATAAATATATGGCCATGCTGTCTAAGCATGCTACAGAAACACCTTCATGAAAACTAAGCTGTCAGAGGGCTATTCTAAACTGCTAATCTCAATTCAGCCAGAACAAAAAACATATTCAGGCAGAAATAAGAAGGCAAGAAAGTGGTGGAGGCAAATTGACAACTCAACCCATCACCTGATTTTTCTATTGTCTGTCAGTTCAGCAAGAAAGATATTAAATTTGCCTTTTCTCTACAGCTGATTTAGCTCCACATTGTCATTGTTTGTGAGTTTATTGCTGTTGTTATGATGGACTAAACTACCTATTTGAATGAGACAAATCTTCCTTCCCATCTGCACCTATTTCCTATCCCTTGTGTCTCAGCAGCTACATCTAGAAATCAAGTGACAATTTCATACTTCATCCTTTGTCCCTCTTGCACATGGCACCTCACTGGAACCTGCAGTCCAAGGTGTTCCATTGCTGCTAGTAGCATTAGTGTTTCTTGTCATCAACATCCACTCATCAATTTTTGTATAGCCTCTGTAACTTGCAAAATAGAACTAAATGTGCCTTAACAGCCTGTGGTGATTTTATCCAGAAACAACCTAGAACAAAAGACTTTTTTTTGTTGTTGCCAATGTCTTGAGTAATTTATCCTAACAAACAGCAACCACATCCTGGTGTTTTCCACTGAAATCAGGGACAGTATACAGCCCATCTCTTTCCTTCCTTGCATGACACATCATTCACCTTGTGACTATGAGCTGCTTGTGGCTAGATGTCTACTTGTTAAACACTGAGAGTGTAAATAAAAACACCAGCCATCATGTCACTGCAGTTATGCAAACGGGCTGATTGTGCAAGTTGAAATTGAGAAACAGTTTATATTTTTAGTGAGAATGGATTCTTTTGTTCTGCGTGCTGGGACACAGAGCCCTTCAACACCCAAGTTGTCTGCAAGTCTTTGTTTTTATTTGGTTCAGGCAGTTTTTCTCTGTACAGATGATTTTAGATATTATATACTCCCTGTCTCCCATACATACTATCATTTTCTTCGTTTGTCATAATTGCTTCTAGGTCAGTTTTTCTCAGAGTTTGGTCCTCCAGATACTGTATTATGGACTTCAGCTCCTAGAGGTCTCAGCCAGCATGGCCAGTGATCAGAAATTCTGGCAATTGAAGTCCCAAACATCTAAAGGACTGAAGTTTGAGAAGTGCTGTTCTAGGTCACTTGACTGCCTTGCTGCAACCCATTAACTTATAACATACTAATATAGGGCTCTCTTCCCAGCCATTCTCCCTATAGCTTTCCTTGACCATTTATCCCCCAACGTCTTTAGCAGTTCTTCAGTTAGAATGGTAAGAGACATAAGGAAGAGACTGTTTTGTATGCATGGTTTCTTGAACAGTACAAAAGTGAGTTTATGGTAGAGGTGGGAATCACATGGCCCTGCAAATTGTGTTGAACCACAACTTCCAGCATTCCTCAGTATTGGCTGTGCTGCCTGTAGCATCTGGGACTTGAAGTCCAACAATATCTGAAGGGTCTCATGAAGGAGTAGTATTTTATGGAGTAGATCTTAAATAATTTTTATAGCAACACAGATCTCTACATCTTATGTGGGAGAAATGGGTTATTGCAAAGGCATTTTTTTGGGGCCTGCTCAGACTCTATTTTTACTGTGAGAGAGGCAGTGTGGTTACAGAGAGTGAGCCTCAGTTGTGTGTTTTCTTTCTTCCTGCCTCTTACCATAGAAGCGGGTTGCATAACATTTCTCAGTATGTGAGATCTTGGAGATCCCTCTTGTATACAGATGCTTCCATGCTTCAACCCTGGATGTCCCTTTTTTCCACCTTTGAGGTTTCTGTTCTGTGCATCCTGTATCACCTTTTCTTTGGTGTATTCCATCGTTGATCTTTCCTGGATTAACTTTCTAGTCTGTTCTCTTCGATTCTACATGACTTGTACAGTATTTATCATAGCCTCATTTCAGACTCAATTAAGACTCTTCACTGATCTCACAGTAGTTTCATCGATTCCTTCATAAAACCTAATATCCCCACAAAAAAATCCTACTAGATGAATCTTATGATATGGTGCTGTACTGTTCTTAGATACACAGTCTATATACACTGTAAAGGCTCTTCCAGAGTCAGTTTTCTGACTGTAATCTGATCCATGTTCCATGTGAAATCCCTATTGTTGATTGATTTAGGAAGCTGAACTGGAATAAAGTTGAAATGGACGATTCAGTTTGCAATTTTTAAAATTTTCATTTCCTTTCTAACAAATTCAGAAGCACAATTTTGAGATGCCCTGGTTTAAATATATTTTATACTAAATAAACAAATCTGCAGCAGCTATAGGAAAGAACCGGAGAACTGTAGTTTTAATCTAGTGTATTTTAGGGACTGTGGCATGCTTAAAGAAGGCCAGGCATCTTGGTATCTTTCCATATTATACAGAAAAAATAAATAAATATTTTCTCCTAAAAATGCTCTGTATTAATTATTTGTAGGACTCCTTTTCCCTTGCAGTTGAAAAAATCTTGCTTGAAATTGGAAACTGAAGCATGATGAGATGAGAAGAATGACTTAAAACTGGAGCTGAATTTTACTCTGGGTAATTAATTGGACCTCAGAGTATGTTTACCATATATACCCAACCATAGGTTGAGAAATTTATGCCCAAAAATTGACCCCAAAACACTGGGTCAACTTATACATGGGTCAATAGGGGACAGCCAGGCTGAGGAAGAGGAGGAAGGGTCGGATTTTCCCCCTCAAGTCTCCCCTTCAACCTGGTTGTCTCCCATTGGGACAGTCAGGCTGAGGAGAAGGAGGAAGGGCAGTCACTCGCCCCTCAAGCCCCTTTTCCAGCCCAGCTGTCTTGTAAGTTTTACTCTCAAATTATCCACGGGTCATGGCAGAATCCGTAATTTTGGCCCCAAAACATGACCTTGACTTATTTAAGAGGTCAATTTATATTCAAGTATATATGGTACTTTAATAATAGAAGAACCTCAATCAAAGGCAATTCGTACTTAAGATATCTGGTATTAAAATGATCTCATTGCAGTTCTTGTAATCACAAGATGTATAGGGCTTTCACCATAAACATGCACATTCCATTTGGAGGATGTCATAGTTGATGCCAACTTATATTTTATCTTTTGAAATTTATGTTGTGACTATATTTCTTCATATCTATAATGCGCTTTCTGGCTTGAGATTCTTCCCCTACCTTTGAGGCAAAGTTGCACAATTCAAATCACTCCAAGCCCCTACTTCCATAACTTTCACAAAGCAAGAGTTGTATCACTGTGATCAAGCAATATTTAAGAGTTTTTATGTGATAACCACATAAGAGCATGTAAGTATCGGTCTTGGTTGATCAGAAATGTAAGAATTTCATCTACTCCTTAGAATAGTGGGACCCTCATCTTACCTTTGACAGAGCTCGAGAATTTTTGATATTTCAAGAAATCTCTCACACCTAGGGCATATACAAGTTTGTCCCTGGATTACCACACCACTGAGTGCATCTGAGGAAGTAGACGCACGTCTATGTAAGCTCATGCTGCCAACCAATTCCTTCAGTTAGTCTCAAAGGTGCTGAAACATCTCTCTCCATAGTGATAACCATCAATTATTACCGTACGCACACGGACAACTTTAATTAATTGGTCCCTCACTTGCAAGAGGAGGAGAGGAGGCACCTGTGTCGGCTCCTGGGGCGTTGGCCTGGAAGGTGGTCGTGGAAACTGTTTTTGCCTCCTTTGAACTTTGATCTGTTATAATTGTTTTTTTAATTAATTGTGACAAATTGTAGTTTTTAATGTTTATTATGTTATATCGATTATGGTTTTTGTAATTGCTATTTTTATGTTTTTTATTAGGTTCTATGTTATGTTTATATTTAATTTGTTTAATATTGTTTTTATGTGGACTTGTGTTGAGGGGTTGGGAAAAGGATTTTCTTGAACCTTGTTTGACTTGTAATGTTCCTTATGTTTTCCTATTGATTGCCACTGTATGAATATTGCTTATTGTTATTTATATATTTATATTGCTGGGGGGCTGGGAAGGGATTAGTTTGTTTTTATTGCATTTTTATTGTATCTTTACTGTTGTTAGCCACCCAGATTCCTTGTTGATTGGGCGGGATAGAAATAATTTATTTATTTATTATTTATTTATTATGTTATATTACTTAAGTTATGCTCATGTGTGAAAATGATGCTGTGCATTGTGGTAAGAAGATAGTATTAATGGTGGGAGTTCTTCTGTTTGTGCCTTGCCTTTGACAAGAAGGAAAATGTGAGAGAGGTGACTTTGCATTTCCAAGAGTGGTTTGATAAATTCCTCTTTGCTGCTACAGTGTCTCAAGGATGTCTCTGTAGTGTTTCATGACCGAGCTGGAATGTACAAAGGGTATTTATTAGCTACAATTCAAAATGTCAATTAATTTTTTTAAGTCCTTGACGCTCCTCTGGAGGGACTGGTATGAACTGTTTGTTTAGTGTTTGTGCTGCTTGATATACTGTCTGCAAGCCAGCCACAGTGTGAAATTCATGATGAGATGGCCTGTGTTGCTGCATATGAGGCTTGGTCAAATATCATAACTCATGTGTGAGATAAACAAACACTTTCTTAGGGACCTTGAAAGAAAGCTGAGCCTTCCACTAATAAGAGAATGCTTTTTTGTAAAGTAGCAACTACATGGAAAAGAAAGCACAGTTTATCATACTGAAAGCAAAATACAGCAATCATTCTGAGAACACTGTATGTGATATTAGATTTTTGCATTCACTCTTTGGACGAAATGGATTATTGTCCCTTCTTCATTGATTCATTCTGGATCATTACTTTTAAGAGTCAATCCGGATTTTATTAAAATGTTAGTTTCCTTGTAATAGCCTGTTGTAGAATAAACAAAAATTAGTCATTTGACACCTTAACTAAACACATTTATAAACAGCAGGGGCTAGACTAACCTTTTTTTCATGAGATATCTCTGAGGAAGTGAGTAGTCACAAAGTGTATGCTATTAATTCCATCTGTGATCAGTCAAAAGGTTTTGCAGAAAGCTCTCTCCTCATTATTTTCATAAAATCATAGAGTTGGATGGGACCACAAGGGCTGTCCAGTCCAACCCCCTGCCATGCAGGAACTCACAACTAAAGCAACCCTGACAGATGGCCATCCAGCCTTTGTTTAAAAAACTTCCAGACTCCACCACACTCCAAGGGAGTGTGTTCTACTATTGAACTGCTCTTACTATCAGGAAGCTCCTCCTAATGCTAAAGTGGAATCTCTTCCTGTAGCTTGCATCCATAGCTCCAGGTCCTATTCTCTGGAGCAGCAGAAAACAAGCTTGCTCTACCCTCAATATGACATCCTTTGAAATATTTAAACAGGGCTATCATATCATCTCTTAACCATATCTTCTCCAGGCTAAATATCCCTAGCTCCCTAAGACTCTCCTCATGGGGCATGGTTTCCAGACCCTTCACCTGTTTTGTCACCCTCCTTTGGACACGCTCCAGTTTCTCAAGAGCCTTTTTGAATTGTGGTACCCAGAACTGGACACAGTATTCCATGTGAGGTCTGACCAAAGCATAATACAATAGCACTATTATTTCCCTTGATCTAGAATGATGAACCTTTTAGAGACTGAGTGCCCAAACTCACAAGGGGTGTTACCTGGTGTCAGGGGTGGGACTTCTGGGGGGTAGGACCTGTGGGGGCATGGGAGGCACAGGAGTGTGAGGACGAGGAGGAACAGGTGCACACCTGTTGATACTCTTTCCCTCCCCTCCTGTTTCTCTGCGTGCCCTCAGAAATGGCTTTGTGTGCCAGACAGGGCACATGTGCCATAGGTTCGCCACCACAAACCTACGTGCCATACTTCTATTGATGCAGCCTAGAATCACATTGGCTTTTTTAGCTGACACATCATGCTGTTCTCATGGTCTACATGTGGTCTACTAGAACTCCTAGATCCCTTTCACATACTGTTGTTAAGCCAGGTGTCCACCATCCTATATGTGTGCATTTCATATTTTATGCCAAAGTGCAGTACCTTTGTTAGTTTTGGCCCAGCTTTCTAATCTATTAAAGTCATTCTGATCTATTCCAGTCATTCTGAATTTTGATCCTGTCCTCTGGGGTATTAGCTACTACTCCTAATTTGGAGTCTTCTGCAAATTTGATAAGCATGCCTCTTATCTTTTCATCCAAGTCATTGATAAAGATGTTGAATAGCACTGGGCCCAGGACAGAACCCTGTGGGACCCCACTGGTCACTTCTCTCCAGGATGAAAAGGAGCCATTGCTAAGCACCCTTTGGGTTCAGCTAATCAGTCAATTACTGATTTCTGCCTTAATACAGGGTGAGAAGGGCAAGGAAAATTTGCTTCTAGGAGCACAGGAGACACCATGAAAACTTACTGGTTTGGGAAAGTACAAAAGTCATTGGGACTTGGTGGAAGCAGCAGGGCACTGAAAGAGCATTTGTGTTTAGTGATTTTTTCCTGAATTTGAAAGAGGCTTATTTTTCTCTGACTGGCAAGGAAGAAGTTCTGCAGTGAACAAGACCATCCCCCCCCCTCCACACACACCACCATTGCTGAGTCAAGGGATTCAGTTGTTAACAATCTTCTGCCAAGAGCCTTGAGCCGTCATTGCACAAGTTCTAAATAGTTATTAAAACAATCTGCTCTCTTTAACCAGAGAGAAGCAACAGACAGAGCAGATTAGTCTCCCTGCTGGCTTCTTCATTCCAGTAGAGTGTCTTGCAGACATCCATATATCATAGTCATCTATGCCCCAGTAACATTAAAGAAGGCAAAGCCATTCCTCTTAAACTTCAAAACTTAAAAAAAGACTAGAAATGTAATACACTCTAAGTTAGAGAGAGACTGTATGCCTTTTAAGGAGTAAGCATAGCTGTGATGGAATTTGCCTGACAAGCATTTTTAGTGCTTTATCTTGTTCTTGAGTGCCTTATCTATAGATCTGGCAGAACACTAAGTAGGAGGGCTCTAGAAGTTGTATGTGAAGTTTGAATTTAGACTGCCCAGCACCATACCCTGGTTCTGGAATGGATGTTCAGAATTTCAGACATACTCTGCCTGGGATGGAGAATGTATGGTTCTCCAGATGTTGGGTTGCAACTTTCATCAGCTTTAGTCAGCATAGCCAGTGATGAGGGATGAAGAGAGCTGTTGTCTCCTATCTAGAGCAGGGGTAAGAATGTGCAGTCCCCCAGGTGTTGTTTGTCTGACCCAGATAGCATTGCCAATGATGTGTAATAATGCAAGGTGCAGTTGAAGAGCACTTCGAGGGCTGCAAAATTTCCTCCCCAATCTAGAGAAATATTATTCCTATTGCTGTTTTAAAACTTATAGTGGGCATAGTAGCTCGACTTATTACTTGTTGGTTAAGAACCAGTGTTTACCTTTGCCTACCTTCCGCAGTATAGTGCCCTCCAGATGTTCTCTGACCATTGGCTGTAGCTGAAGGGCATTGTAGTCCAAAACATTGGGAGAGTGCAAGCTAGGCAAAGACTGACCAGTGCAATAGGTTAATTATCTATGTTGTCTTCCTATGTATTAGTTAATTAGCATTACACTTTAAGATGACATTTCATTATCTGAAAACAAAATTTCCTTCCCAAATTGGGCACTTTGAGTATGGCATGAATAGAAGACTTTTTTTTCTTGTAAAGACAGCCTTTCAGGATCTAACCATGTCCCCTTTTAAAGAAACAGATGTGAACTAAGGTGGTATAGTACCGCGCACTCACGTTTTATGTGGATGTGCCATACGCGGATTTCAGCATATGCTGAAAGCCATGCCAGAAGAGCCCGTCATGCGCCCCGGAAGAACTAATGGGCTGCACACCTGTGGCATGCATGTACCGCTGCGCTGCTGCACGCCATGGGCATGAGTCCCATTACTTCCAATGGGCCTCCATAACACGCGGAATTCCCCTTACGTGGAGGGATCCGGAATGGATCCACGCATAAGGGGAGGGCACACTGTAAAAAAATATCTGAGCATATCCACCAGCTTCCCCTACTAGGAACACTTCCTTCCAAATGTGTTGTACTGTAACTCCTGTATCACCAGCCAGCAGCTCCCAGCCCACCCCAGGCTCAGTGGTAAGCCACTCCAACCTATTGCTACACACAGAATTAAGCAACAGGTTTTGTTGCAGTGACAATTGGCAGAATCTTCTATATAGAACTAAGCACTAGCATATATGCCCTCTCTGGTCCTTGCCTCCCATGACAAAATTATGTGTTTGTAGTTGTTTAAAACCTTTACATTCTTAAACAGTAGTATTCATATGCTGTCCTGTGCTACTGCTCCATAGCTGCTTGCTTTTTAAATCACTAATTAACTGGATCTGTTAGAAACTTCAATTGTTCTGTTTTTAGGCTTACTTGGTATTCTGGTAGGCATACATATTACTTCATTTCCTCTGGAGATGTATCTCTGTTTACATCTAAAACCTACTTTAAGAGAATAAGCACTTCTGAAACATGAATGGTGTGTGTTTGTATGGGAGGGGGGAGTCGTGCTTTTACTAGGAAATTATTTTCTCTCCAGGGTGATGGCTCTCTCCCACTATGGGACAGGCTGCTGTTTAGTCTGATAGAGCATGCTCAGAAATTAGGATGTTTTACAGAGTACCTCAGGTGTTTGGATAACATGAGGAACTTGTGATAGGTAGTGACGTGCCTTTACAGCATACCTAGGAGGACACAACAGCAGCAGGATCAGAAGTATTCAGTGGAAGGAGATATATTTGTGATTTACCTAAGGAGAGATTGTGATCAGAGTGAAAAAGGAGTGTATATTGATGCTAGTCTAATGAGAAACAGAAAAGGGGGGGATAGTGGAGGTGCTTGGGGGCAGAGTTTCTTCAGATGGCACAGGCATTGCAGTGCACACAGAGATTGCAAAAAGTACTGATAGGTTACCCATTTTCCTATTGGGATATTTTTTGAAGCAATATGTGCACATATTCTAAATATAAATGCCAGTATATACACAAGTTATTTATATATCCTGACAAGGTAATGTGACCCATTCTTCTTTCTCCAAACATTCTATTACTGAAGGAGCTGTTTTATGGGAGCACTAATACATTCTTCCCCATGCATCATACTCCAGCTACAGCACGATACAGCAAAAATTTAGCATCTGTAAAGGTTCTGAGCAATTATGTCCATGAGAAAACATTATCAACTATTAAGAAAATAGAGAGTACCTTCTAGATTACCACACTGGAAGAAAGAAAATGCCATGTTTTACAGGTTGTCTTTTTCTGCAACCTTTTCAGCACTCTGCTTGCACTGAGCATGCTTAGTCCTTGTTTTAGATTTTCCATCCCCCCCCCTTTCCAGTCATTTGTTCTCCAAAGCTACTTCTGCAAAATTTGGGATACTTTGTATCTCTGCAAACCTTGGAATAATTCCAAGCCTTCTGATAACCTTCCAGTAGTGTCCACCAGGCTAAAACATTTTGGAAAATGAGTTCAATATTAGTATACAGGATACCAAAATAAGTTTAATTAGAAGAAGCCTGGAGTTTTGATTGCAGTAAGTCATTGCTTCCCTGAGGTTATCCTGTAGACTCAGAGCACTGCCAGTAAATCAGAGGAAGCTGGGCCAGAAAATGAATTAAGCTGATGTGAGCTGTATATTCAAGCCATGTTTTTTTAAGCAGTGTAATTAAAGCTGTTTTTTTTGGGGGGGGGGGTAGTTTAAACATGACAGTGTCCATGTGAAGATTGCCAAAAAGCATTTAAATTTTCCATAAAAGTATGTATAAAATATAAAAGTATGCATAGTTTGGAAAATAGATAAAGAAAAAGCTTTTCTTCTTCTCTCATAATGTTAGAGCACAGGACCATCCATTGAAACTGAATGGAAGGCAAATTCAGGACAGATAAAAGGCTATACTACTTCATGCTATATACAGTTAAATCTGAAATTTTGGAGTGAAATCTGATGTAGTGGTGGCTGCCAATCTGGACAGTTTTAAAAATGGATTAGATAAACTCATGGAAGTTAAGGCAGTCAATGCATATTAGTCAGGATGGCTTTATACCACCTCTAGCGTCAGAGGGGGGTGCCTCTATATATCAGTTGCTGGGGAATGTGTGTTAAAGAGCGCTGTTGCAGTCATGGTCTGCTGGCACATTTCCCATAGGCAGCTACTAGTACTGTGGGAATAGAATTTTGAACTAGATGGGTTAACATACAGCATGGATAGATCATCCAGAATTCTTATATTCCTATATACACACTTTGATGCTGTTTCTAGAACTGAGGTTATGTTTCAAGCCCAGGAACATATGTTGGCCCATGTAACTGCAGTTTCTTTATACAGGTACCACCTTGTCACAGGCTAAGAATCTTTTAAAGATTCTATCAGCAGTGTAGAGCACATACTTTCTAGTCTGAAGTTTGCAGCATCTGACTATTGATGCCAAAGCATATGTGGTAATTCCGAACATGGCACAATATAGCCTACAATATAGGTTTTTCTATGTCCATAATAGAAGACACAAGCTTTTATTTTGTGGATAATGAACTTTCTTCCTTGGGCAAAGTTTTCTAAACATCTTGCAGTTTCTGGAAACCCATCCAGGATATCAGAATTTCTGTGCTGACAGTCCACTTTTAGCATCAGACAGGCTTGGCTAGAATGATGATGCAAGGAGGGAACTCTCCTTCTTCTTGGTCTCTGTGTTTCAAGTCCCTACCCCTTCCTCTTTTTCTTAGCATAATAAGATGCATGGGAAACTGTTGGTTTTGGTTCAGGGTTTTCCCATTTTGGGTAAATGGCTGGGTTTTGTCATTCTTTTTTATGACTCCATATTAGCAGAGAGCATTCTCAGATTCAGTTCTTGCCTCTCCTCCCAATCTCTAAAAACTGAAGTGCACCCCATAGCATAAAAAATTGTACATTCTAAAACATCCAACACATGCTATGTTACTTGCAAGCCTTTTCAAGAGGTCTTTATGGGTGCATTCTACGTTGCTTTCTCCAGTTGCTGAGTGGGATGATAGGTGGGTGAGGGGAGTTGCAGGCTGCTGTAAGCATATTTGTTGTTTCCTGTCTGGTCTGAAGTCCTGTGCTTTGAATATATGTTCAGGCTAGCAAGGTCTCAGGAACAGAGTAAAAGCACAGCTTCCCTTCCTTCCTTTTCTATCCAGACAGAGGGATAGTGGAAAAGGAGTGGAGGATGATGTGATACACTTAATACATTTACCAGGTGAGGATAAAGAAGGATATTGAACTTCAGGAGCATGCACTTGTGTGCTAGTCTGGAAGAGGTGTTTTACATCCCATTGGAATCTATTCCTCCCTTGCTGTTCAACAAATAGAAAATTATTGAGGCAGATTTTGTCTTTTGTCTTTTTTTCTATTTCCCTGTTAGGAATTTGATTCATCAGATACAGGGAGAAGTTCGGCATAATGCCAAAACTATGGTTTTGCCTTTTTTCTAAGCTAAACATGCCTGAATATTGTGACCTTTCTCATAGGGGAGCTGCTACAGACTCTTGATCATTTTGGTTGCCCTCTTCTATAAATTTTCTAGCTTTAGAATATCCTTCTTAAAGAAGTGGTGATCAAGACTGCACCCAGTGTTCTAGTTGCAGTCGCACTATGGATTTTGTTCAAGAAGCCTGAAAATCCTGGAGTCTTGCCTGACTTTCTGTAGCCCCCTTAGATTGTTGTTTCATCTTCATGTTCTACAGGAGCTTAAGATGTTTAAAACTGTGTCCTGCCAGTTGTTCTTCACAATCTTTTGCTGGCATTCATGGAAAATGGGTTTTTACTCTGTACCACATTCTGTGAACTGTTAGTTCATTCCCATAACGTATGTGGCAGAAATGCATTAAAAAAGTACAAGTGATTTTGCAATTTTCCACAGAAAAAAGATGGCATTAAAACATACATACATTATTTATTAACGATCAACAGATCAGACATACAGATAAACATCAGACATACAGATAAGCAAATTGAATAAAATTAACATCAAATTATGAAACTGAGTAATATTAATTGGGAATCCAAACACGAAGTTTAAATTTAAACTTAAAATTTAAAATTAATTTTAAAAAAGAGATTGATATAGGACAGGACAGGATATATCCTTTCCTATACTATATCAATCTCCTTTTTTAAAAAAGACCCCTCCTCCTACCACTGAGCCTTCACTCACTCACTCCATTTCTTCAGTGTTTTAAAGGGATGCAGTCAAGTGCCACAGTCCATTTTTGCCAAAAGGCAGATATTTGGGGAGCAGTGGTGTCAATCCCCCTTATCTTGCTTGGATGACAGTCTGGTCGTCACTATACAATTTTGAGAAACTGTGTACTTAAATTATTTTGAACTCAGAAGAAACAAAAGACAATTTGGGGCTTGGTGAATGCATTAGAAAACTATTCTGCTTGAATTGTCTGGAAATTATTACGGCTCCCAGAAAAATACAAAGCATTAAAAAAAAAAAACCCTTCCCTCACATGCCTGTTAGTGCTGTTGCAGGTGAGCAATAGAAGACAACGAGGACACAGCAAAAGGGAGCTAAGGGGGTGGACAAAAACTGGTTTTCATGTGTTGTTTCATAAGACTCATATAGTTGCAGAAAGAAAGAAAAGGAGGGTTTGTTCATTTATTTTATTTTATTTTATTTTTAAAACTGAATTACCTTTCAGTCTACTGTTGACAAGGTAGTTCCCCAAGGTGATTCATCAAGTGAACGGCTGGAACACAGATTATCCACTGTCTTGATACTTGTTTCTCAGGTCTTACAACCTAGTTTTAGTCAGGCCAGGCTGTTATATTAAGCCCCTGATCAGTTTTCTTTTTTCCTCCTCAGGGAACCACTTGGAAAGAAGAGATCTGGTAAGGCAATCTTGCTTTTTTATTTTTAGTTTTGCATGTTGTTGTAGAAATAACCTATACAAAACTTGACCAGTGAACATGATACTACAGGCATCTGCAGAACAAAAGTTTGAAGGAGTTTGCACTGATCTGTTTCTTCCATTGGTTATTTTTCCTTTTTATTCTTTCCTATTTTCTTTCTGCTTTGTAGGATAAGCTAACACACAACTGAGGTGCATGTGTGAACCATAGGATTTTTGTTGTGTGTCTGGCACATTTATCTATTTGTTACTACCTCTGGTGTGTTCTTTGAATATATTTTCCCTTATTCAAGACTCAATATTTTTGAGACAGTATAGTAATCCTAAAGACTTTGCATTGCTGTTCTGTTGGGTAGTATTGATAATAGAATCTCTAATCAGTTTGGACCCAAGATTGCCATTTAGCTAAAATTTTATTTCCCATACTTGCAGCTGAGTTGGACAATGAAATCTGATAAAACTCCCCACTTTGAGAATTGGAGGGTGTGTGGTGTGTGTGTGTGTGGGGGGGGGGACTTACTGACAAATCAGTGGCATATGCATGTCATCCAGAAGTGCATACTAATGGCTCTACATACTGTAAGAATGGCCTTGCCTGCCACACTACTGCAGTTGGTTGTTAATCCTATTGCAGCACAGTTGGGGTTGAATCCTACATCCTCCCCATTGCAAAACTCATCCATTCCAATATTTAATTCAGTTGAATGTCCATGATGAGGCTGTATCTAAACTTCCATCCACCAGTTTGCTTCTGCCAGTGGCAGCTGATGGCTCTGATGTGAGTGGACTAGTCAGTCTACTCTGGATTTTAGCCTGAAACCTTATTCCACCACTGCCCTTTGCCTGCTGAATGTTACATGAGGCGAGCAGTGCAAATGAAGAAAGGGTATAGGATGTGAAGTCAAAGGCTTTCATGGCTAGCATCCATAGTTTTATATGGATTTTTTGGGCTATGTGGCCATGTTCTAGAAGAGTTTATTCTTGATGTTTCACCAGCATCTATGGCTGGCATCCTCAGAGAATGCTGGCATGAAAGAGAGGAGGGTGTGTGGCCCTGGGTAGGGAGGAAGGATTTCCATGTTAATCTGTGTATTGTTCTGTTGTTGAATAGCAAGGCTTCGGGGTGGGAGGATATGGAGAGGATTAGTGCATGTTTAATTAGTGATCATTGTCTGCTTGGAAAACCTAGCACCCTGGGTGGTTTTTCATTTGCATTTGCTGAATCTTGATTTTGCTATTTTACAGCACTGACAACCAATCTTTGTTCACTTTAAGGTGATATCCTCTTTGCATATCCTCCCACCCTGAGGCCTTGCCATTCAACAGCAATACACAGATTAACACGGAAATCATTCCTCCCTATCCAGGGTCACACAATATATATATACCCTACTCTCTTCCATGCCAACATTATCTGAAGATGCCAGCCACAGATGCTGGTGAAATGTCAGGAATATACTCTTCTAGAACATGGCCACAGAGCCTGAAGAACCCACAAAAAAAACTGGTGTAGGATGTGCTTAGTAGAAAGTGAAGGGAAGCAGAGTAGCTGTCTGTTGGTGGAAGCAGGGTATAAGGCCAAAGAGTTTTTAGAAGGCTTTCCCTTTTGTTCACCAAGCACAAAATTGTTCATTTTTAATTGAAAATATTAGCAAAAAGTCTCTGTTTTGAGTTATGTTGTTTCCCTGGCATTTTATTGCATTAACAAACTGAACAAACCAAACACAGGCAGACCAAATTCTTTGACTGCTTGCTTGCCTGCCTTTTGCTGCCTGGGGCTGATTTCTGCAAACAGAGTATTTCCTAGGACAGCATTTCTGACAATAATTTCTCAGCAAGTTTGCCTTTTAAAATTTGGTCAAATGAATGCAATAACAAGCACACATATACCTGCCTTTATAGCAACTTGTGGCCTGACATGCAAATCCTTCTGTTTTGGATCTGGAGCATGTTGTTCACTTGGTTGCACTCCAAAACACCAGTGCATCAGGAATCCAGTCATGTAAGGCCAATTATATTTCTGTTTAGACAATCCTAAATGCTTTATTTTCTTATAACTTTGGATTCATTAGTATGAACCCAAAAACTCCAGAGCAATTGTGTATATTTCCAGTGCAGATACACCATTCAGAATTTTGTCTCCCAGCAAAAGCTGAATGGGCAACTTTATCTGAACATAAGCTTGTTAATAAATGTATCAAACATAGGAATTCATGGTGGAAAGAGATATTGTAAACATTTTTAAACAATACCAGTGGCTATTGTTCAAGTATTTATATGTACCATAAGTAGCAAGAGCCAGCATACTATAGTGGATTGAATGTTGGAGTATGCCTCTGGCAAGATTCAAATCCCCACTCAGCCATGGAAACCCACTAGGTCACCTTGCACAAGTCACATTCTCTCAGCCTCAGAAGAAGACAGAGGGAAACTGTCACAGAACAAATCTTACCAAGAAAACTCTGTGATAGGTTTACTTCAGTCAGCATCAGTCAGAAATTACTTAAAGGCACACAGCAGGAACAACAGTTAGTAGCAGTAATAGCAAATCTTCCACCTGGATCTTCCATCTCTTCTGGTAATTAAGGTTTTAACACAGTGTCTGTGCAAGAATGTCTCCTGCTTCCACTATAGGGCAAGAGTTAGAGATTATGTACAAGGGAACAACTCCTTTGTGTCATTCTAAACAGGGAACTCCTCATTTTGTGCTGTAACAGAATTGCTGCAGTGGAAAAAGTAGAATCAATAACCCATTTGTTTCAGAGCCATCCATAGCTGCACTTTAATAATGATTTTCTCCTGAAAGCATTTAGGATTTTTTTTCCCTGAAAGAGATTTCTTTTGGGTGAGGGTAACTGTATATTGGCAAACATTTTTATTACTCTATTTCATGCATGGGTGTTGTTGTTTTGTCTTCCCATATTCAGATTATATTAGCATATGTAATATCTTCATTTCACCTTGAAGAACCAAAACAGCATAGTTTTCTTTGGTAATCTCCCCATTCCGTTTGCACTTCTCCATGTTTATATTCTCAGCATCTCCTTCATTCCTTTTCTCCACCATTTTTGTTCCTTCATTAGGATTTATCCAGAGAACGGCTTCTTTCCTTCTGAGAGGTAGTAACAGTAACTCACTGCTTGGACCTTGCTTTCACGCTTCCTTTCTTTCGGGCCACATGTGCTATTCTTCTTGGGCAGTCCAGGTGCCACTGTCTTGCCACTGCTTTGTGGGATTGCTGCTCTCTCCTGGGTAGGGAATGATGGCAAGGAGGGGGAGGGTTCATTAAAAAAAAAGAAACCCCATCCCATTGAATAACACTATAGATGAACTAAGAAAATTCAACTGGGCTGCTCTCCAGCTACCTAGGTGGTAGCTCTTCTGCTTTGCTGGTGGTGGCTTGGAAGGATATTGTATAAAATAGCTTGAGATGTCTTGTAATTTGTAGTATTGCTACATCTGAGTTGAATGAATAGCTATGGCTCATTTCCAATCATTCATTTCAACTTTGACTAACAATGTGGCTGAACACTATACAATTATATAATATTTTATTACATGAAAGCAAAAACATTTAAACAGTAGAGAACCTATCTGTCAGCATTTGTCTAATTCTATATATGAGACTACAAAAATGGACCAGTTGAAAGTGAAATGATGTATTTATTTATTTATTTATTTAGCGCATTTATACCCTGGCCTTAGTCAAAAGGGCTCCTGGAGCGAGTATTACAATTATTATTATTATTATTACAATTTCTTTTTAAAATTTGGGTTGTGATTGGTGATAACCAGTGAATCAAACATCATAAATGATTTACTGAAAGTACAGCTGTACACACACTGAAACATAATGATATAGCAGTCCTACCATCTACCTTATTTTTAATGATCTGAGAAGTCACATGAAGATTCTGTGTGGATGGACTTCTTTGAAGGGAATAGTTTAGGTGTTCAGTTGCTGAAAGCCTGTATGTTAATGTCTAAAATGCAAGGTAGGGTGGGGGTTCTCTTTGGTCTCAGTTTATGTACTTATATGTACATAATATACATGCATGCAAACACACATGAATGAATTATTTGTCAGTTCTAATTTGGCCAATGATGTAACTTATTTACAAATGGAAGAATATTTTAAATCTTGCCTGTACAATCAGCTAATTAAAACATTTCCACAGGTATTACTGGTAATGTTCTTTGGGTTAAGAGACCTCTTTAGTGAGGTTCATATGAAAGATTACTATGGGCCCGAACAGACAGGCCAAAAACAGACAGGTCACTTTGGAAGTGTGCTGTTTAAATGATGCATGTATCCTAAGAGGCTGGAAGCTGCTCCAAAGCCATGCTCCAGTCCTAAGGACTGGAGTGCAGCTTCTAGTCTCTTAAGATGTGTGTGTCATTTAAACAGCATATCTCCAAAGTGACCCAAAGCAGCTTTATTTTTGCCTGTCTGTTTGGGCCCTATGTTCCCCTGCAGAATTACTGACTTCAGTGGGTCCTGACTTAAATAAATACAGTGGGTCCTTGGTATCTGCTGGTGTTTGATCCCAGGACACTCTGTGGATCCTAAAATCTATGGGTGGTCAAGTCCCATTATATACAGTGAGGGATTAAAATGGTGTCCCTTATATAAAATGGCAAAATGAAAGTTTGCTTTTTTTGGAATTTATATCTTTTTGGAATATTTTCAAGCCTTGAATGGTTGAATCCACGGATAAACAATCCATGGGTATGGAGGTCTGACTGTATGTCAAATAATTATGTTTTTGGAGGAGAGGTACTCCCTCTTAGGATGTCTGTGAGAACTCTGCCATGTCTATGAAGTTGTGTGTGTGTGTGTGGGGGGGGTGTAGTTAGAATCAAATTTTCTTTAAAAAGTGGGTCATAAATTTTGCCTCAAGTTAAACTTATCCTTTTGCACACATTGAAAAGTAGGAATGAGAAATAACTTTGTCCTTGGTAATCCTTGGTTGTTTTGTTTATAGATGAAAAAGGTTAGGTTTTCTCTCTCTTCCCATTTTTCTTTATCTCTTAAAGTGCTAAAACACAGTGTGATAAAGCCCACTTCTTGAATCTATGAATCTTAGAAGCAAGAGGTAATCTGAAAAAATTCCAATCTTAGAATGTAAAGTGTAGTTTAGTCAGGTCTAGATTAGACCTCACTCATGTGGTGCTGGCCTTTTGCTCTTGCAGTCTATAGTGGTATGTATGCTTGTCCTTCCTGGCAACAGGTCATCAGTGTTCAAATAAATTTAACTTTCTCAAGTTAACTAGCTAGAGTGCAGTTGTATGTTAATATCAAGCTCTGGACTCCAAGATTTGTGATACTAAGACAATTTCTGTTTGACTAGTTGTCCTTATGGGGAATACTCTTCCCACTTGCTCCTTACATTTAGCTCTTTCACTAACTTTAATAAGCACAGTTTGAAAGACCTTTGATTAAATATGGTCATTCGAAGAGAAAATGTGTTTGACTCATTGTTCCAAGTGTGCTGGTGGCTTTCATTGGTGTGTGGCATCTCTTCGTAGAATCTATTTATTTATTGGGGTTACCTTATGACAGCTACAGCCATTCATGTTTATCAGTTGGTATTTAATCATTTGGCGATTTCAGCCATATGTCTGAATTGTGGGAGCCAAAATATAGAATGATGAGTGAGTTAGTCATGAGTGGCATTAAGTCCCATACATTATGAGTAACCTTTGATGGCAAGTTA
The DNA here is from genome assembly GCF_019175285.1 of Sceloporus undulatus. NCBI lineage: Eukaryota > Metazoa > Chordata > Lepidosauria > Squamata > Phrynosomatidae > Sceloporus > Sceloporus undulatus. The sequence continues at coordinate 110,920,299 of NC_056523.1, read as the reverse complement.
CCATATAAACTACTATGACAAATGTGCAGATGTGGACTACTTTCAGAATCCTGTTTCCTATTGGCTTCACTTGAAAGGTGAAAAGGTTGTTCTACTTTAAAAAGTCCCATACATATCTCTAAGGCCATTTTTTCTCGTTAATTCTGCTTCCCAGTTTAGTGGCTGGGAATTACTGTCCTGAGAGAAGGCGCTGCTGAAAATAATTCCTTGCTTTTCCGTTCAGTGCTGTTTACTGCTTTGTGTTTCTCATTTAATAGGTACTTTGGAAGTGCCAGAGCTGTGTATCAAAGCTGCAAATAGCCCCAGAGAACTATGAGTAATTATATGGAGAGTTAGGGGCAGGAAAAAGGTTCTGTCCTTCTTTCCTGTAGTTGTTGCCTTTTATTGGCTGGATGACTATTCTGGCCTAGTCAAAGTGGTAATTGGCATGGACAGGTGATAGAACCTAATTTTAAAGTACAGACATTATTTTCCAAGAGTTACATTTGTCTCCTTCTTTCAGCTCTTTCCAATCATCTTGATTGGATGGACACTGTAATTAGAAATAACTAGGCCTTTGCATTGCTTGCCTGGAACATTGTAAAGAATTGTTAATCATGGAAAACTGTCTTTTGTTCCTTCCAGCGAAATTGTGCTTTTCGTTCTTTGTATTCAGCAAAACTGACCTTTTCAAAAGCTGAACTGCTTGGCAAGATTAGAATCTAATAAACTAAAAGCTATTAAAATCCTGTCAAGCAATTTTGATCCTTTGGCTGTGCCATACCACCAGAATGTTCTTTGCTATTTTCTGATATGATTTCTTAAGTTGTTAGAGTTGCTTTTGTTCACGTGAATTAGATTATCTTGCCAGATCGTACATTCAAAACCACCTTGTTTCCATTACTTGTTGAACCACTTATCTTGTCTTTAGTTATTTTCACATCAAATTCACCCAGTTTGATGTTGCTCCGATTCTTCTAACTTAGTTGCTAAAAGTAATTCTGGTTAAAGATTTTTTTGGACCGAGATGGAGAACTAATTTCTGAAGAAACATGCAAAATAGTGAGCTACCAATGAAGTCAGGTGATAACACACAGCCCTAAGAAATGATAATTATTCCAATGTATATAATTTTCTTCAGAAAAGCAAGAATTGAAGGCCAGGTAGGAATGGTCCTAAGGCCCCATACAGACAGGCCAAAATAAAGCTGCTTCGGGTCACTTTGGAGGTATGCTGTTTAAATGATGCATGCCAAAGCCATGCTCCAATCCTAAGGACTGGAGTGTGGCTTTAGTGCGACTTCTGGACTCTTAGGACCCATGCATCATTTGAATAGCATACTTCCAAAGTGACCCGAAGCAGCTTTGTTTTGCCTGTCTGTACGGGCCCTGAGATTACTTTTTATTACGAAGGCTGAGATTTTTCTCAGTGCAGATAAACCTTTTAACATTCTGGGCAATGTTCTGGAGATCTTTCTAGATGATATACTGGTGCTCATTTGAGGTCATGAGGGCAAATTGGCCTTTAAGATGAATCATTACACTGTTGTCAAATTAGGAACTGCTTATATCTGTGGGTATTGTGTACAAAATACAACTGATGGTGTAATCTGGGGCTCCATTGGTGTTATGTGCGAGTATCCTAATATATTACATTTATCTTTCTTTCATCATTTTTTTGGTATTTTCCTTAATTTCTCATAATACTGGGATTCAGACAAACTTCCAGAGAAACCACTGCTGCCTAATAGTGGCACTGATTTTTCATTTAGTTTAGTTTTTACAAAGCGTATCCCACATCTCTTAAGATGCTACATGTAGCTTCCCTCTCTGTACAGATTACTAAAAGCATTTTGAAATCCTTACAGGTTTCCTTTTCCCTTTCTTCATCTGCCCCAGAAACAGCAGCTAGGGCATTATTTACAATATGAAAGGAAGAATCATATGTTAAACTGCAAAGGCTAGCTGAATTCTTGAGGATTGTGGTCACTGAGGCCCAAAACCACATCCTCCGGAAGTACAAATCTAGAGTTCTTGCTAGGCCAGATGGAGTGACCACAGGAAATTACTCCAGATAGTCATCTTCAAGAAAGAGACTTGCAGTGCTCTAATGTAAGGAGAAAATTAGGTTCTCATGGATATAGATATAGAATTCCTTACTGATTACATTCTCTTGATAGGATAGTGATGCTTAATTGGAAATATCCTGATGGTTACATAAAAATGAAAGGGCTTCTTAATTATCACCGTCACTTTTAAAAGAATGTTCTTTATTATTCTTTTACAATCTTAGCTAGGAGTGCAGTTTTTGCAAACTTATAAGGTTAATAGGATTTCAGTTCCAAAAGCGATATAGTGTAGCCTAATCCTGCAAAGCCTTGAGTCAGTGAAAATTATGTAGAATCTTTGCTCTGGGCCCCTGAGTTTAAATTAACAGGTCTAATTCCTTTACCTCATTTTGCCTACTCTATCCACTCACCATGCTTTCTATGCCTCTGTTAAGAGGAATTTAATTATTTTAAAAGTCAGTAAAATAAATTGGGGAGCCCTTAAGTGTGGCTGGAAAAGCTTGTGCTATATCTGTTGCTCAGCCATTGGTTTCCATATAATTTGATCATGCCTATGTACCCAGTTCTGCCCTATGATCAGAACAAGTCAACATAAGCATGTTTTTCCAGGCTAGGTCAATTTGTAGATTTGGGTTTCAGTGGGGTATCTGAGGTTATACTAAAGGGTTGAAATCACCGGGGGGGGGGGGGTCAGAGCTGGGCAAAGAATGGCTTGATTGGTTCCCCCTCATTCTCAGTATTTCTGTGTGACAATACTGAATGTTTAATCTGGGACATGGTAAGAGGGGCAAGACTTCTGTTACCTTTCTGGAAGGGCTTCTTAGATTTCAAGTTACCTTCCATACATTCATTTCTCAGAAATTTGACCTTCATGGAATCACTATCACATTAAAGTTGTTCGTAGGACTAGGGTATCAATATCCACATGTTTAGTGTATTACTGAAGATGACTGAGTCTCCTTCACAGCCTCTGACTTGTAATATGGGTCAATTAAAATTGTGATATCTTAATACAGTGGTACCCCGGGTTACGAATTTAATTCGTTCCGCCGCCGCGTTCGTAACCCGAAAATCTTCGTAAGCCGAAAAAGCCATAGGCGCTAATAGCGAAAGCCGCGATTTCGTGTGAAAAAGCGCCGAAAAGCACCAAAAATTTTTTCGTAACCCGAAATAACCTTCGTAACCCGGAACAGTTTTTTTCAATGGATTTTTTTCGTAACCCGGAAATTTCGTAAGGCGGCGCATTCGTATCCCGGGGTACCACTGTACCATAAGTTTCATTTCCCATTTTACTTCCTGTGGGGAAACATACCATGTGATGACATAGTGTAATGTGCTTTACTTCGGTTGGCATTATTGGGGAGGCAGAAGACTCCTGATTTTGGTGGTGCACCTGAAATCTGTAACAGGTAGTTAGCCTCAGGCAGTAGAGAATTCTCTGACAATTTTGGGTTAAAGTCATGTTCTAGGATTTGACAATATTTCTCACCGACTGCACTTGCATTGAACAGTAATCTTACTCATGGGAACTGTGTGTTTGTGTAAGCAGGCCATTATTGTGTGCCACCTCCCACTAGTACAGCTGTGAAATAAAACAGAGGTTTATTTATTGTTCACATTAATTGAAATACCCAGCATTATGTCATTGCTGTGTGAATTTTCCCAACTTTCCAAACAATGAGAGGCGAAGTAGACTAATAGCTGAAACTTGCAAAGTGAGGATGTCATGTCATTTTGGAATACAGGATTAGAAACTTCCTTAAGTACAGGGCTAGGAGTGGGAAGGTGAATTTTATGTATTAGATTCTGGGGAACAGGGATGTCCTCTGATTAATGAGTTGCTTCTACACATTAGAACATGAATGATACACAGGTGTCAAGCTGAAAGGACATAGTTACACAAATTTCAGTTGTTACATTTTCTCATCTACTGCCACTTTGTCTCTTACAATTCACATCCAGTTCTAACGTGTGTCCTAAATCTATGGTTATGAGAGAACTAGGGAAAAGCACACATAGAGATTTATTATGCATGGTGACTAAAATATATCTTTTGTTCCCTATAACACAGGTGGAGATTTTGCTTCTGCTGATCCTATGGTTCTGGAACAGTATGTGGTGGTAGCAGATTACCAGAAACAAGAGAGCTCTGAGATTAGTTTATGTGCTGGACAAGTGGTGGACATAATTGAGAAGAATGAATCTGGTAAGGAGTGCTTGGCTGATAAACATGAACCAAGATAAAAGAAGTTGTAAGAAGGACCTCCTAATGCTATTGAGAATTGAAGTCCAATAAGCTTCATGGAGGATAGGGGACAGGCTGTCATCTGTTTATCCATATATCTAGAAGGGTATATACTCAGGCTAACCTATGTAGAGTAGATACTAAATGCCAGGTTAAAGGACTACTTAGTGTTTATCCCAGTTTTTGATTCCACAAACAACTTGCCAATATACTTTATGTTGGCTTGCTCTGGGTAGAGATCTCCATAGGGTCTCTATTAGAAGAATAAAAAAAGATGCCATTTTGTGGCCTTCCCATCTTTTTGCTTGGGCAAGTAATTCACTCATATTATTAGAGGCATCCTAATTCATTTAGAGGTTCAGTACATCTAGAGATAATTATGCTTAAAATTGAATTAAACTTTTATTTTTCAAACAATCCATGAAACACAAACATGCACACACATGAGTTGTCTTACTGATTTAAGAAAGAAGAAGTTGGCTCTGAAAATAGCTTTGGATTTGCATATGAACAATAAGGGAATTTCCATTACATGATTCCACTAGTAAGCCATTCATTTTCTGCAGCAAAATGGAACAAACTAGTTTCTGCTCTAGATGTGACTTTAAATAAAAATATACAGTATTACATTTTATTTATTTATTTATTTATTTAGGTATTTATATCCCGCCCTTCAGCCCTAATGGCTCTCAGGGCGGCTTACAATATTATTTTTAATCAGACAGTTCCCTGCCCTCAGGCTTACAATCTAAAAGACACGAAACAAAAGGAGAAGAAAATGATGGAGGGAAAGGGAATTTTTTTTTCCATCCACAATTCTACCCTTTGTGAAGCAGTGACACAAACACTTGCTCTCCTGAAGTATAATGTGCTGAATTTTAATGGATAGTTTAAAACTTTTTATTGTTGTCTCTCTGAATAGCTTTTGTATAAGTTACCCATCTTGATTTGCTTTTATGTCATACAGTGATCAAATTGCTTCATAGCTGATGCTGTTCACTGAATAACTTTGGGTTTCCATTCACATCATTTTTCTTATGAATCCTGAGTTCACAAAAAAAAGTGCGTAATAAATGGAAATGCATTATTGATTATGCTTGGTTTCAAGCTGAAGGCAGCCTGGGTAAAGTCGAAAGAACTAAAATTATCTGTTTATGTAAATTAGCTTCCAACATTCTATTGCTCTTCCTCAACATTCTGTTGTGCTTTAGTGTAAATAAGAAAGAGCCCACTGAGGCAGTGCTACAAAAATAGGGCTTGATTTGATTCCTGGTGGGCGCCTCCCCAATTCTGTGAGGTATTATGGGATATAGTCTGAGAGGAGATGGAACCTGATTTCCACTCCAAACATATAGATCCCCAGGGATACCAGCAGACTAAACTACTTCTGGGTGTATACCTTTTATTTTTTCCCTTACTAGAGTGAAAGGCTGCTGTTCATTCTTATGCAGAAAAGTAGAACTAACACACCTGAGCAAAAATTGTGTTGGGAAACTCATTAATTACTGGGTGGCCTCAAAATATGCCTCCCCCACCTACCTACCACTTTGATTTTACTGCACCTTTCCAACAGAGAACTTGAAAAAAAATTACACTAACAAATTTAGAAGTGTATTGTGCTGGGTGTGCAATATGTGTCCCATAGCCCCCTCTCAGCACCTAACTTTCTTTGCTTTGTTGTTTAACTTGAAAGCCCCTGGGAGTGGCTAGGTGTTGAGTGACAGAATTTTGCCATGTTTTTGTATCCCTGTTTGAAAGAATTCTGTATGACTTCAGTATTTGAGGAACTTCCAGTCACATTTAATTTTGAAAAAAAGGCTCCCCATAACCCTAAAATAGATTGGCACTTTGAGGGGGTACAGCCTGAAATTGCCCCCATGTCATATTAACAGGCATGAGGGGCCTTTTAAACTCATCTTTTCAAGTGCATGGGGTACCTCATTGAGATTTGTGAATGGCATGTAACACCTGGATCTCTAGAGGTTTGGCCACTTCTGGGATAGTGAAATGGAGGCAACTGAGAAATAGACCTGTCTTCAAATTCCTGGAGTGTGGCAACAAATGGTGATTTGTTCTGAGGTTTTTTTTCTCCCCAGATAGCACCCAGAAAAAGAGCAGATTCATTGAAAGCTGATGACATGGTTGGTTGTACTTAGCTACAACTTCAGCTAACATTATTTTCCTTTAATTTTAGGCTGGTGGTTTGTGAGCACATTGGATGAGCAAGGATGGGTCCCAGCTACATGCCTAGAAGTCCAGGATGGAGTCCAGGATGAATTTTCAATGCAACCAGAAGAAGGTGAGAAAATAGCTTGAGACACACCTGTCGTGTCCTCCTGTTATCCAAATTTGTTCCTAGGTTTTTTTTCCTTCCTTTGAACTATTTCAGCCCAGCTAAAATATTGGAGGTGCTGTCCAGAAAGGAAAAATCTCATGCTGATTTGGAAGCCAGAGGACATTTTAATGTGAATCTTGGTAATAGTACTTTCCTGTCATAAGCATGCTGTTGTGAAGACTTAAAACTGCCTTATCTAATGTCACTGGCAAAGATGGTGGTGCTGATGAGCTTGTTTCTGGGTGCCTTATTCCTCAACCATCAGCACACAAATGTCCATGTGTGAGCCACAAATCATACCAGCTTTTAGTATGAGGAACACAAGTTCCAAATAAATAATCCTTTATAGGTGCTTGTCTTGAGTGGAAACAGAAACTGCAGAACGGGTAGTACTTCTCTCAATGCAGTAGTACCTGAGTGGTATTTAGTGTAATAATATATACTAGAAAGCTTAGAATAGTTTTTGTGGAACCCACAATGGTTTCCCCTCCCAGTATCAGTCATGTTCATACCCATCTACCTTCTGCAAGTCAATATTACTGAATTTGGTGTACCACCAAAACACTTATGTTGTGTTGGAAGGAAAAATATAGAGCCTAACGTGAGGAAAATAGGTCGAAATGCTTTTAGGACAGTAGGTACTTAAGAAGGATTGGTGTTAGCACTGCTAGTCAAAAGTATTGTGCAGCTATTCCATCTTCGTTTCATTAACAGATTTTTCTGTGTACATTTTCAGAAGATTTTAAAAGAAGCAGTTGGAAAATTACAAACAGTTGAGTTACAAAGTGAAGTGGACACTGTCTAGATTCCGCCTCCCCTGCAGAATTGTATACCTAAAAGACATCTTAAGAAGCACTCAAAATATGAAGTACCCCACGTGTTTATGAGAATATTTTCCATATGTGTGTTTTAAAGATATTGTCATTTTAGTGTAATTCCTTTGTTAAGCAAGCCATTCAATCCTGATAATATGGACTGATAAGGAAGCAAGATAGGTTTATGAAATTGTCCACCCTTCTAAACAAGGACGATACTTCAAGATTTGAGGAACTTTCTACTTACACCTTTTTTGTCCCTCTCCTGCTTCCCCAACATGCTTCTCCCAGTCTCATGGAGATACTGGTCTCTTCCGAGGCATGTGGGCCGCCGTCGAACTCTTGGGGACTTATACAACAGTGGATGGGGTCAAGGTGGATTCTGTGGATATTTCTTCTCTTGGCTTTATTTTGTGCTTTGGTCTGCCTGCCTGTGTTTCTGCATGTCGTGTTTGCATGCCTTTTTGCATGTGATTTATAATATATTCTCTGGGGTCTGACCTGTTTTTTTTCCTTGTATGCATTGCTGGTCATAAACACTAAGCTTCTATGCACTTGTGTGGTGACTCCCACCACAACTACTATGTCCATCTCTTAATATTTGCAGAGTAAATGTTTCCAGATTAGATTTCTCTTCACTACATTGCTCAGGGCCAAACTGAATATGACCCTGAAAAATGCATTTTTAATTTTTTTTTAAAAAAAAGCTTGTGAATTGAGTGAAAATTGCATTATGAGTGATAATTGCTGGGATTCCAGGAAACATAGACCAAAAAAGTAGTCCTCTCCTATTCTGCTGCAGGAATAGGAAGATCTTTTTTCTAGAAGAAATTACTTCTAGAATAACAGGGAATACTTGAAGAAATCTCCAGATTTCAGTACTAAAAGAAATCTTTGTATTTGCTCTGTGTCCCAATAGAACCTTACAGAAAACAAAAAGGGAAATATCAATAGTTCCTTTCCATACTTCCTGTAACCCCAATATTTACCAGCCTTTCTTTTCTTCCTGCCCAGTTAATACAATATTCATTATTATTTATAAAAAATACTGTCACATGTGTTTTACTCTTTGTTGTGTGACTAGCATAGTTGTTGGCTTTTTGAACTCAGTTTAGAACTAATTTCCCTATGGATCTAGAAGGGAAATAAATGGCAGAATAGAATTGCTGGTTGCATTGGGATACTTGGGAACTATCATGACTCTCCCATATTTAATTCACACTGAATGTTTGTTTAATATTCTCAGATATTTATTGCTGCTGATGCTCTACTGATATGTTTTTAGGTTATTACAATCTTGAAATGAATCGTTGTGGCTAAGTATGGTGCTGAACATATCAATTTGTGTTCAGTAACCTGAATATATTTTTTACACTTCAGGTTACTGAACATCTACAATTATCCAGGATTGAAGATCAGGTTGGAATACTACAAGTGGCAAAGATTTTGAAGGAGCCTGTTTTTTCTGCTCTTTCTGTTTGGGAGGTCGTTAATCTGTTATAAAACTAATTTCAATTTTAGAAAGAAAAAACAATTTAAAAAAACCTGTATTGGGTGAAATCAGAATGCCACACAAATACACAAATTTTGCATTCTGCAGAGAACCAGCAGAAAAGTATGAACATTCCAGCACTTCAAAGTGATATTTTGGTCATGCAGTCTGCAGTTTAGTAGGGTCTCAGAACAGAGATGGCTGATTGAATGAATTAGTCACTGAAAGTTTATTTATCTCAGGGTACACCTAACAATGCATAGTTGGACAATGGAGCAGTAGCTGGTTTCTGTTCCCAAAAATTCAGTAGCTGCACTGCTCTTTTTCCTTGAACAAAAAACATAGGGTCCCATATTGTCATAGAGCAAAAGTACTGAGAAACATGACAGTGGTTATGTAAACCAAGATGGAAATTAAATTTTAGCTGTACTCCATGCCAAAATCAACAAAATGATAATAAAAATTTCAAATTTTATCCTCAACATGTCTAGAAATGGGAAGATGGTACAGGATGCAAATGAATACTGGCTGTTGTTGACAGACTGTGTTGAAGGGCATCAGTTTGTTTGATCAGCAATTTTAAAAAACCCTTAACAGCCACCATTTGTTTCATAGTGAAATTATAGAAGTTTTTTCTCTGAGTATGTGTGTGTGTGTGTGTGCCTACACAGAATCAAAGTTAGAAGAGGCCACAAGGGCCATCCAGTCCAACCCCCTGCCATGCAAAAACTCACAACCAAAGTACCCCCAACAGATGGCCATCTAGCCTCTGTTTAAAAATCTCTAAAGGAGGCTCCACCACACTCCAAGAGAGTCTGTTCCATACTTTGCAATATGTTGGAACAGCCAGTCTTATAATGTAATTATGGATGTATTCAGAAGCACGATTACATAACAAAACAACCAGAATTTGGTTTAAACGAATCATCAAACATGTGTGTGTGTAGGTGAATTTCATAATTTCCTGTCACTGGCATTATGTTCTAGTGCATGAACATAGGTGGGGGCTTTGTTTTCTCTTCTTTGGTGAGAGATGCTATAGAGAACAACCTATGTAACCAGAATGGAAATCTATTAAATACTTATATGTCTCCGATGTTAGTGTAATGCTTAGTTCCCTATTGAGAAGTTCCCTATTGATGCTACATTGCTCTCATGAGTATGAAACTGTTGAAATTCATATGTGCTCACATAAAGATGCTTGTACTCCTTTGTGGTTGATGTTAATACAATTAATTGGGAAACTCTGGACTATGTAGAAGATACTGCACAACATACAATTCCCCCTTCCCAGCCAACTGCAGCTCACCAACTATGTACAATAGGGTTCTATAAACTCCTTGTCTTGCTGACTGTTTGGTGATTGGTAAAAAAAAGTGAGGGGCATGTTAAATCTCTGCCAAGGGCTGAAGCACTGCATTAAGACTATGGAGGCAGACTTCATGATTTCTACAGCTCTGTCTTTAGAAGGTTGTGCTAGATTTTTGCTGGCCTGGATGAATAGATGAATCCTCAAATTGGTAGACTTTTGTATAGGGTTACACATTTTACTGTCCCATGCTGTCCAATATATAGCACTCAGTTAAATCAAGCAGAAACTGTTTTCAAGCCAAACCTGTCTTTTAACAAACATTTTTGTTGTTGTATTTTGTTTTGAATAGAGGAGAAATATATGGTAATTTACCCCTATACTGCTCGGGACCAAGATGAAATGAATCTGGAGAAAGGAGCTGTAGTGGAGGTCATCCAGAAAAACTTGGAAGGATGGTGGAAAATCAGGTACTTTTTCTGTTGTGATTCTGGAAGTAATAATGGGAGGCAGAGACTTCAGATTACATGGAACTGGCTTCATTCCTCCTCCCCTCCCCATCTCAGTTGTGTACCAAAACCTAAAAAAAAAAAAAAATTACAAAAGGAGGTGGACTTGTTTCCTAAAAAAAGAAAACAGGAGGAAAAATTCTCAAGTTAAATTACACAAGGCTCTGACAGTATCTGGATGCAAAAGGGATGCATTCTGGGGTATTTCATCCTATTAAATTAGGTAAGACAAGATCTTGTGGTAAAGTAGACACAAAAGAACAACTCATTTTGACCATTTGTCTTTAAGTGTCTTGTTAAAAGTAATTGTTCAGCGCAATGTGAGCAGGCCATACATTGCCTGAGTACAAATTCATTATATTTGTAAAAGAAGCAATGCGGTGTTCTGGGAGATATGCAGGGGAAAGGGACACTTTTGCATGTGTGGTGGTCCTTTCAAGAGTTTTGGAAGCATGCTGAGGAAATTATTCCCAAATCAACAGAGCACAATATTCCACTGAAACTGTGTTTAATATTTCAGAATGTGCGTTAAAATAAATCTCTTTTATCATAATGTGCAGCAGACTTATCTGTTACTTAAGTCTGGGTAAATGCACGAATACTTAGAATCATACCATGAACAAATACATGCTGGGGGTAATTATATAAATGTTAGGAGATGTATTGTGCAAAGGATATAGTATGCAATAAGAATCTATATGTTCCAAGATGTGATTTTAAATAAATAGCTTAAACATCATTCTGCTGTTTGAAGATACATTGTATGTGTGGAGTTGGGAATGGAGGATGAAAGAGAATGAAAAGTTTCTCATTTTCAGTAATGCAATCCCTACCCCCACTGCTCCAATAAAATTAATGATTTTAAAAGAAAATTTGATAATATGATTCAAGATTGTTACTGCCAGAAACACTGGTGGCACAAATTGATGGTAGTTCAGGGAGAGGGGTTATGTCTTGCATCCTGCTCAATTTATGCCTTAAACCACATCCTGCTTACAGTGGCCTCCATGGTCCAGTTGCATGAGAGGAAATTTATTTCTGAGTTACTGCTAAAATACTTTATTTCACAGTCTGTACTGTGAAAAAAGACTGCAATGACATAATTGTTTTATTTGCAAGGGGTTGGATCAGCTTCTAGTGCATTAGGTTGTCCATGCCATTCCTCTTCCCTGTGCTTTGCCTGCTTTGGTTTGTTATAGAACTAATCAATGTGGTTGTGTTTTTTAGCACTTTACATTAGAACATTTCAACCCCATTTCTAAATGAATTCCAGCATATCACATGAGTTGATTAAAGCACACTTCTTTACACATTTCATTTTGCCTTGCAAAGGTGAACCATATTTCAGTTCTGCCCATTTGTCAGAGTTATGTAACTGGTTCTCAGATAGTGAACCCAAAAGCTTCATATTTTGCAGCCAGCAATTTGTAAAATAAAAATGCATTTATCTGATGTAATGCCATCTGGTCCTATAAAGTGTAAAATTTGGATGCTGCATTGCTCAGCTATGAACAAAGTACACAGTTGGAAGGCATACATCTGATACTACCAGAAAATTAGCTTACAGTTGTAAACCACTTAGACACTGCTTAGGCGGTATGAAGCAGTATATAAATGAAGCTTGTTTGTTTGTTGCGATGTCCACTTAAAAAGGTAAAGTATTTCCCATTGACAAGGTTATCAAGTCATGTCTGCCCATAGGAGGTGGTGCTCATCTCCGTTACTAAGCCAAAGAGCCAGTGTTGTCAGAGACTACTCTATGATCATGTGGCCAGCATGCTTGTACAGAATGCTGTTTACTTTCCCACTGGAGTGGTACTAAGTTATCTACTTGCATTTGCATGCTTTTAAACTGCTAGGTTGGCAGAAGCTGGGACTAGTGATGGGAGCTCACTCCATCATGTGGCACTTGAGCCTCAAACTGCCAACCTGCCAACCTTGCAATCAACAGAGTGTCTTAACCACTTGAGCCATTGCATCCCACTTACTTGGATGATTTTAAGAATTATTAGACAAATTTATGGAAGATAAAGCTATTAGTGGCTCCTAATCATGCTGGCTATGTATTCTCTCCGGTAAGGAGATGGTCTTGGTCTGACTGTGAGCTTGCTCTAGGCATCTGGGTGACCTCTACGTGAAACAGGGACCAGTCAGGTCTTCAGTCTGATCCTGCATGGCTATGCTTATATTCTTAGTAGTTATGTCCATGAACCACAACATTTGGTTTAGATCCTGATTCAGGCATTCAGAAAGCAACCCAGCACACAGGGAACATACAGGGCAGAAGCAGAAGAATTTTAAACACCCGGTGCTACACCTTCCCCACAGTCTAGAAAAGCTATTTAAATATTCCTGGTACTTGGAAGAAAAACTAGCAACCATCCTTGCACACTGACACATTACGTTATAAAACAGTTTGCAAATCAGTTTAAAAGGGGATTGTTGCATTGGGTTTTCCCAACCTTAATTTTGGGGGGGGGGGGGGCTGGTGCAAATCCCCCTTAACCCAGTGCTTTGGAAAATGAGGCATTTTGCATATCTTTTCAAAAGAACCAGGTTTTTTTTTAACCAGCTGCAAATGGGAACTTGCTGTTCATTCAATTTGGAACACAGGAAGGGAGGGGTTAATGTGCAGGGGGTGGATCATACACACCCCTTTTCTCTTTCTCTGCAAGCCAACACCATAGCCATGGAAGGTTTTTGTTTTTTTTAACAACCCATTAGATTCAGACATCTGCTTTCTGAATCTCTGTAAATCAACCTGATTTGATCAAATGTGAAGTACATCCCTAGTTCTTAGTAAAGGTAGAAAGACTGAGAGACCAGGAAAGGCAGGGAGTCTTACACCTAATCCCTATAAGATTCTCTATAATCCCACCTTTGGTTTCAAATATGTTTTTAAAAGAAAAATTATTTTTGTCAAACTTGGCTGTGTGCCGACGTGCCATAGTCAAAGGAATATTTTTTTTAAAAATGGAATATTGTGGCATATGCAGGAGACTACAGACTTTGTGAAGTCAATATTATCCAACTAAAGTTTTGTGAATTCTGTATTATTCAGCTAGGTACAGTCTAAAGATTTTCTATTTCCATTTGCACACCCCAGAACAAAAAGTAATTTAGAGTTTCTGTGATTATTTTTTTAGCAAAAGAAAAAACGTGGGTGGAAAAGACACACACACACACGGTATCTGCACCTGCTGGGACTGTAGTTTATTAAGAAAATGCATGTCAGGGACAAACGACCTGCATCTGGAGGCCATGTAGAATGTTGTCTCTTTAGCTTCCATCTGCAGAAACAGTTGCTAGGTGGCTCTTTCTCTGGGGCCTGTTACTTTACAAGGTTTACCTTGATATCTGTAAAGGAATGCCACAGTTAATCAGCTGAAGGTCTCTTCTAGCTGCATTGGTTTTAACTCTTAACACTGGTCTGTTCTTACAAGTAGGCACATCAAGTATAGCAGGATACTTTGATTTCCTATAACTTTCCACTGAACCTGTAGTATTGGCAACCATTGCAGTGAGTAGGGAGAGTCTGTTGATATTTTAAATAGAAAAAATCTGCTTCAAAGAGAGAGAGAGATCAAGTCAGTTAAAGGCACAGCAGCTGGCATAATTTCACCCCAGCAGCTTGCCCATGGCCTGTGCGGTAGATGGCATTGGTAGACATTGGTCCCTAGTCTATGACAGATGTTACTGGTGAATGTAGTTTCTGAGTCACTGCAAAGACTAAACCTTAGAAGATGCTGGGTGCCTTATTTGGGTTTTATATGAATGTTTTTTGTGAGATAAGGATGATTTAATGGTTTTTGTATAAGAAAAGGAAGCAGACAATAGAAGCAGAGCAACTTGAATTCTTTCTGTTGTCCAGGAAATAATTCTAACATTTCAAGACTCAGTTTTGCATGCTAGAAAAAGGTGAGTTCATCTCTTTATATCAGGTTTTCCCATTTTGTTTCCTATGGTATCTGTGAAACTCCCCTCCCTATCCAACCTCATTTGCTTATATGCCATGAAGAGAGGTGATCAGTCTTAGATTCTTGCAACACAAATAAACATGATACGCATGGTGGGGGGAAAAAGGAGTTCATGCCTCAGTTATAGTCTAGAAATATTCATGGTCAAATAAACTATGTATCTGCTAAATCCTATAATATGTGATGCAACCCTGGTCTGTCTGTTTTAAGACACATCAGCTGGAAGTTCTGCCTTGGGATGCTGCAAAATTATTGGGAAAGATGTGGGACTTCACCATATGTGAATAATATTTTCTAGGGATTTTATTCCTCATTGGTTGTAATTTACCCAGGAATGAGCTACTCTTTGATTAATGTTGAAGTACCTATACACCAGGGATGTACAACCTTTCATTTTGGGACTGAACTTGCCGGACCCAACCTCCATATACTTTTATCTGCCTACCTACTTCACCACACAAGCTTAGGAATGTTTAAATAAATGAAAGAGTTTAAAACTCCTCTCCCTGCTCACTAAGATCTAGCTGTCAGAGAAGTTCTGAGGGTTTTGAAGTCAAACTCTTTTCCAACTCCCATTGTTCAATTAACATGATTTCTATGCCACTACTAGTGGTAGAAAAGCAACAGTCTTGAAAGTGAGATTGTTGGAAGGGCGGAGCAGGGGCATCACCAGGAGTGTGGTACCCTAAGGGGGCCATACCAGATAACACCCTTGGGGGTGACATCACTGCTCTCCAAACATCTGCCTTTGGGCAGAAAAGGCATTTGCCTTTGTGTCCCTTTAAAACACTCAGCTCAGCAGATGAGTACCCAGACTGTTGGGGCTAATTAGCTTACTTGCAAATTAGCTTACTTGCTGTTCACCGCTATGATCTCTGGAATAGCGGTATATAAATAAAATTATTATTATTATTATTATTATTATTATTATTATTATTATTATTATTATTAATGGGGCAAGGTTCAGTTGGAAGAAATGCCTCAGGGTTATTGTTGTTTTAATTATTATTTTTAAATATTCTTTTAAAATAATATCTTACCAAATTTTTACTTTACTTTACTTTAACCACATAAAACTATGTACATGTACATGTAAATACATTAAGGCTGTACGTATGCTATATAATTTAAAGGTATAATTTTAGTTGTGCTGGTTGTTTATGTCACAACTATTGCCATTACACTCAGTGATACATGGGAATTACAGTTTATGAGTGACATTAGTACAAAAGGAAATTACTGAGGATTCTGTATGGTGTGGTATGGGAGCAGGTCAATGGGGGTGTGTGTGGAGTGGGGGACACCAGAGTTACCACATTGGGTGTGGCAACCCCTTATGATGCCAAAGCTGATGTTTTTCTGTCACTGCTAGTTTTCGCTGATATTAAAATAATGATCTTAGAAATCAAAGAACAGTCTTTTACACACTCCATCACCACAGCCCATGATATCAGCTAGGTTACAGGATAAGATGTGGGGATGAGTGCCCAGCTTTGACAGCTGTAAGGTGTACCCCACTGCTGTGTGTCATCAGCTTTTCCTCATCCAGTGATGATGATTGCATGCAATTATTTATTATTGGATTTATTATTTGGATGCTTCCAAAATGGAATTCAAAATGGCCACATTTATGGTGTCTCTTGCAGATTTGTCTAAAAATGGGGAACTGCTACCTGGGGACATTTGTATAGAAAGTCAAGAGATCAGTTAGTCTAGTAAATGTTAAGCATATCTGTGAAAATGTGAAGTTTATCAAGAACACCCAATAGTTTGAGAAAATATCTGTAGATATTCAAAAGGCTGAAAGAGAAAATGGCTCTCTTGTTCAGTCTGTAACTTCATTGATGGCAGCTCTCAAGCACTGCTCTCAGTTAGCTTTGGCTGTTCCTAGGGATCTGTGACCACAGCAAGAACAAGTTATTCAAATGATTTGAATAACCTATATGGATTTTTTTCAGGTATCAAGGTCAGGAGGGCTGGGCCCCAGCATCATACCTGAAAAAGGGGAGTGGGGACATGTTTACACCAAAACTGGGTTCTGCTGCTTCTGCCCACTCATATGCACTGGACCTGGATGGTGTTTCTCGACAACAGAATTCAGCAGGCCGGGACAAGGATGGGCCAAACAACCAAAGAGATGGAAGGTTTGATGGTCGCCCATTGCCAAATGTGGACCTTAGGAGAAGTAAGTTGGGGACAGTGAGCAAGATGCTGAATACTTTGTGGGTAAAACTAGTTGGCTGGTATGCAGGAAAGCCTATGGGGCTCCAGAGCATTGTGGTTGGATGAGTGTGGTCCAGGTATTTAGGAGGCAGGACAGTCTGCCAATGGACCTGACTATCAGATATTTGTGTTCCATGCTTCATTGATATCCTTCCCTAGCCACTTTTCTGTCCAGTGTAAGACCGGGTAGAAAAATAGTTCTTCTATTTTGCAAATAGTAGCATTCCATGGTCATCCTATACATGTCCTTTCCTGCTAACATCTAGAGCTGCTTGAATACAATGTTCCTCAACCATAGTGGCAGATGCCTGGATGGCAAACATTTGCCTCTAGGATTCCAGTATATCCAAAGGTGCATAGTTTTCATGTAGCGAAAGCTGCTATCTGCAGGCAGTCTCACATAAATAGACCTGCCACCTACCTCTCTTCGTCTACTATGTTGCTTAGTAAATTCTTTTGTGCATTAGCATCTGACCAAATATTTAGCAGTTGCCCAATTGTTTTATCTATTAAAGAGAATCAGCAGTTATTTTACATCATGGATGTGTGTGTGTGTGTGTGTGTGTGTGTGAAGCATCAGGGTGGGAGCCTACCTTCAACACACGGAGAAGCAGTCATGAAAATCACTATAGTCCTTGGGTTGAGACAATAAGGTCTTCTTAGTGCCTCTTACCCTTTGAAGCACATTTTTCTAAGTCTGAATTGCAATTAAATATTTTTGACAGAGTCACCAAAGATGAGACAGAGGCCTCCTCCTCGTCGAGACCTCACAATAGTAAGTAGTACCCTCAGCTTTGTGTATCTGAAGTTTTGGTGCATTTTTAGCCATGGGGTCTAAAAGAGCTGAAGGTGTCAAGCATTAGAAAAGGACACTTGTCTTCCTACATTTTGTACTTTAGTACAGATTTCCATGGCCTAAATTCAGTTAGCCTGAATCTAATCTACCAACTAGAGTAGACCCACTAGTTGAAAGCTCCTTTTCCCCCCTTTTCTTTCTTTTTTTATTTTACTTTGAATTTGATAGGATCGTTGATTTGGTGTCAAATATTACAAAGGGACACAAGCCTTCCTACACTTTGTACTTTTGCAGAGATTCCCAAGGCCTAAATCCAGTTGCAGGTACCAACTAGAGTAGACCCATAGTTGGCATCTTTTTTAAAAACTGAATTTGAGATTGGTAGGACCATTGGTTTGGATCTTACCCTGAGCCTGAAAAGTGTCCCCCTAATGCTCTTGTTTAGGATCCCTATATATAGTTGCTGCACCATATACAGCTGATGCAGGAATCAGGCATAAAGACCCATGATCATTTTAAGACCCTTTTAATTCAATGACTAGGTCCTAAATCTAAAAATGAGCACATAGACAGCACAGTTCAACTGGCTTTTGGGGTCTCTTAGGTTTAGATGGGGCCTCATTCATCAAGAATATAATACAGTATCTCTAAAATTCCACTTGCTATGGCAGGTTCTGTGAAATAAACCTGCCCTTTTTGACAGTGTAAATACTTAACTGGTAATGGTAGGGAAACCTTACCTATAAACATCATGCCATGAGTGGTTCTGAGCAAGAACAAAGATTCACCATGGCCTGTTACAGACTGCCAAAATAAAGCTGCTTCGGTTCTCTTTGGAGGTATGCTATTTAAATGATGCATGGGTCCTAAGAGTTCGGAGGTCACACCAAAGCCACACTCCATTCCTAAGCACTGGAGTGCAGCTTTTGGTGCACCTTCCAGATTGTTAGGATGCATGCATCATTTAAATAGCATACCTCCAAAGAGACCCGAAGCAGCTTTATTTTGGCAGTCTGTAACAGGCCCATGGGAACATTGCACTTCTCTTATCAGGAGAAAATGAGTTTGCCATTGTTCACCTTGGATCAGTTTTCAAATACATGGCTCAGAAACTAGAATAAACAATACAAATTCCTCTGGTTCCAAGGCCCCCCAGGAAGGTAGATGGATTATATGCCCTCCTCCCAGTCTAGATTTCCTTTGGACCAGTTCCTACAAGGCAAAGTGAAGACAGACAGTATTTTCCCTAGGGGCCCATTTTGAAGACCTCCTCAAAGAGACAACTGGAAGTGAGGATCAGAAGTCTGTTCATCCATAGAAAGGGGTGTGGGTTTTTTTGTCCCAAAAGTTCCCCATAAGATCAGACTTTGGGAAGAGTGCTACTGAGGAACAAAATCCTAGTAGGATAAAGGATCTGGAGGCTGGGTGGGGAGGTTTCCCTGTAAGGGCTACCCTTTTGCTTTCCCAGCCATCTTTTTCCCAGCAGCAGTTCAACAAACCAGGGATTAGACTGTGAATATTTTTCCTAGCCCTGGTTTTTAATCTGAGATGAACAAGAATTCTGCAGTTTCTAACACTGCTGTCCCTTGAGACATGTATGATGAGCTCTGGAAGCGCCTTGTTACTTATGAGCCTAGCACATTTTGCTGGACTTTCTGGGGTCCCCTGAAAAATGCCAGCTGTCTGTGTGCATAACAGCTATGAAATATGTGAAGTCGAAGGCTTTCATGGCCGGCATCCATAGTTTTTTGTGGGTTTTTCGGGCTATGTGGTCATGTTCTAGAAGAGTTTATTCCTGACGTTTCATCAGCATCTGTGGCTGGCATCCAGAGAATGCCATTGCATTCTCTGAAGATGCCAGCCACAGATGCTGGAGAAAACATCAGTAAATTCTTCTACAACATGGCCAAATAGCCTGAAAACCTCACAACAAATTATAACTATGAAATATTTTGAGCTTGTTGTACTCACTGGGCAAGCGCAAGTTGTTTTCCTTAGGTGAGAGGAGACTGATGAGTGCATTGTGTCTCTGTGTATCTTTCTGCAACAGCCACGTGGCCTCAACTTGCCTAAGCCTCCTGTGCCCCCCCAAGTGGAAGAAGAATATTACACTATTGCTGACTTCCAGACCACTATTCCTGATGGCATCAGTTTCCAAGCAGGACTGAAAGTAGAGGTGAGACTGCTTTCCCTTGTCTGTACCTCTTAGGATTTTCCAAATGGTTCACTTTTCAAGGAACCTTGATAGTTTATTGTCTACTAAAAGAAGGCTTCTTTTTCTACAATAATTGGCACTGTATCCTTGTAAAACAAACAAACAAACAAACAAACAAACAAACAGAAACATCAACAACAGAGTTCTAATAGTATATACACTAAAACCTTTGTGTTTTGTGGTAATACTTTGGTCTTTGTGGGCCGCCTTGAGTCCAGTTTGAGAGAAAGGCATCATATAAAATAAAACAAAGCAAAACAGCATCATGCATGGAAACTGTTTCCAAATTTGTTAAATGAGCTTGGGGTTCATTCCAGTTGGGAGGGAGCTGCTGCTCTCAGCTGATACTGGACAGGAAGGAGGGCTATTATTGTGTGCCTTCAAGTTGTTTCTGACTTATGGTGACCCTATAACGAATCTATCATGGAGAAGCAGGGAAGAATATCGCTTGTGTGTAGTGCTAAGGATATTCTGCTGTTTTAGTCTGACTGACTTTAGTCTGACTACTGCTATTTTATGAACCTTTGAGGCTTAATATTCACTCCTGATTACTCTCTAGCATTGCTTTCTTTTATCATTAGTATAATTATTATTATTATTATTAACCTTTACAGTGGTACCCCGGGATACGAATTACCCAGCTTACGAAATTTTCGGGATACGAAAAAATCCCATAGGGATTTATTGTTTCGGCTTACGAAGGTTTTTTCGGGTTACGAAAAAACCTCGGCGCTATTTTCTTTTTTTTTTTTTTATTTTAATTTATTAAAATTACACATATATATACACACTAACAAACATAATACAATAAGACTCTTGCCCAGCCCAACACATAACATAGCCCACAAATGTAGTACATAAAAACAAAACACACTTCCTTTCCTTTACAGCGATTATTAATCAGTTCCAGATAGTCTGGATTAGATGTCCTTTATAACTTTCCTCCTTTCCATTATTTAAACTACATTTCATATCATTCCTATTATAGTTGTATATTCTTTCTTTTATCTTTCTTATCCGTTCTCATACCATGTCTATTACCCTGGATTTTTCTTTCACCCTTTTGTTTCGAAATCCAATTTATAATTCATTAGTTACTGGCTGAAAAAACAGATTTCATTCTTCAAAAGCAATTACTCCATTGGTTCCTTTCTCAACTTTTAAATAATTAATTACTAACTGCCATTCTGATCTATATTTTCGCAAATCCTTATCTTTTAATAAACATGTCAATTTATCTAATTCCATGATCTCATAAAGTTTTAAAAGCCATTCTTGAACTGTAAGTTCCTCATTACCTTTCCATTTTTTTGCAATGATAAATCTTGCGGCGGTTAACAAATAAAATATAATTTTCCCATATTTTACTTCAAGATCTTCATCCAGCATACCTAACAAGAATATTTTTGGTTCCATTTTCAATGTAATATTCAACATTCTTTCTATCTCTTTATGCACTTTTTTCCAAAATTTCTTAACCCTGGTACACTCCCACCACATATGTAACATGGTACCTACAGTTTTATTACAATTCCAACATGTCCCATTACTATTTTTGTAAATTTTTGATATCTTCTCTGGCGATAAGTACCATCTGAATTGAATTTTATAATATTGCTCTCTTATTCCGTAGCTTAGGGTGTACTTAATTCTTTTTTTCCAATTTTTTTCCCATTCTTCCAATAAAATAGGACTTCCAAAATCTCTTGCCCAATTTATCATATATAATTTTATCGGTTCCGATTCCATTTCCATATTTAATAATATTTTATATAGTTTGGAGATGGTATGTTGGTTTTCTGAAAGTAATACTTTTTCGAGCTCAGATTCTTCTTTTCCAATTCCATATAATTTACTGTCTGTTTTAAATCTCTCCTTTATTTGTCTATAGAGAAACCAATTATTTTCATAGCCTTTCTGTACCAATTCTTCCAATGATTTGATTATCTCTTCTCCTTTCCCTTTCTTTAATATGTCATTATATGTAAGCCATTTTTCTTGCTTTAATCTCTCTCTTGCGAGAGCCGCGGCTTTTTTTCCATTAGCGCCTATGGCAATTCAGGTTACGAAGGTTTTTCGGGTTACGAAATTAGCCGCGGAACGAATTAATTTACTGCCAGAAGACACTGGTGTGCACAAATTGATGGTTAGTTCAGGGGAGAGGGTGTTGTCTTGCATCGCTGTCGAATTTATGCCTTAAACCACATCCTGCTTACAGTTTTGGCCTCCATGGTGCCAGGTGCTGAGAGGAATTTATTTCTGAGTTTACTGCTAAATAGTTTTTTTCACAGTCTGTCTGTACTGTGACGGGTGAAAAAAGACTGCAATGACTATTGTTTTATTTTTTGCAGGGGTTGGATCAGCTTTCTGGTGATTAGGTTTGGTCCATGCCATTCCTCTTCCCTGTGCTTTGCCTGCTTTGGTTGTTATGAACTAATCAGGTGGTTGTGTTTTTAGCACTTTACATTAGAACATTTCAACCCCATTTCCTAAATGAATCCAGCATCACATGAGTTGATTAACACACTCTTTACACATTTCATTTTGCCTTGCAAAGGGAACCATATTTCAGTTCGGCCCATTTGCAGAGTTAGGTAACTGGTTCTCAGATAGTGAACCCAAAAGCTTCAGATTTTGCAGCCAGCAATTTGTAAAATAAAAATGCATTTATCTGATGGTAATATGCCTCTGGTCCCTATAAGTGTAAAATTTGGATGCTGCATTGCTCAGCGATGAACAAAGTACACGTTGGAAGGCATCATCTGATACACCAGAAAATTAGCTTACAGTTGGTAAACCATTAGGACACTGCTTAGGCGGTGAACTATATAATGAAGCTGTTTGTTTGTTGCGATGTCCACTAAAAGGTAAGAGTATTTTCCCATTGACAAGCGTTTCAAGTCATGTCTGCCATAAGGGGGGGTGCTCATCTCCGTTACTAAGCCAAGACAGTGTTGTGAAGAGACTACTCTATGATCATGTGGCCAGCTAGGCTTGTACAGAATGCTGTTTACTTTCCCACTGGAGTGGTATAATTTTATCTACTTGCATTTGCAATGCTTTTAAACTGCTAGTTGCCGAAGCTGGGACAGTGATGGAGCTCACCCACAATGTGGCACTGTAGCCTCAAACTGCCAACCTGCCAACCGTCAACACAGAGTGTCTTAACCACTTGGAGCCATTGCCATTCCCACGTACTTGGATGATTTTAAGATGATTAGAACAAATTAATGGAAGATAAAGCATAGTGGCTCCAATCATGCTGGCTATGTATTCTCTGCCGGTAAGGAGATGGTTGGTCTGACTGTGAGCTTGCTCTAGGCATCTGGGTGACCTCTACGTGAAACGGGACCAGTCAGGTCTCAGTCTGATCCTGCATGGCTATGCTTATATTCTTAGTAGTTATGTCATGAACCACAAATATGTGGTTAGATCCTGATTTCAGGCATTCAGAAAGCAACCCAGCACACAGGGAACTACAGGGCAGAAGCAAAGAATTTTAACACCGGTGCTACACCTTACACAGTCTAGAAAACTATTTAAATATTCCTGGTACGTGGAAGAAAACTAGCAACCAATCCTTGCACACTGCCACATTACGTGTAAAAACAGTTTGCAATCAGTTTAAAAGGGGATTGTGCATTGGGGTTTTCCCAACCTTAATTTCGGGGGGTGGGGGGTGGGGGCTGGTGCAAATCCCCCTTAACCCAGTGGCTTGGGAAAATAGGCATTTTGCATATATCTTTCAAAAGAACCAGGTTTTTTTTTATACCAGCTGCAAATGGGAACTTGCTGTTCATTCAGTTTGGAACACAGGAAGGGAGGGGTTAATGTGCAGGGGGGGGATGCAACACAGCCCTTTTCTCTTTCTCTGCAAGCCAACACCATAGCCAGGGAAGTGTTTTTTTTTTAACAACCATTAGATCAGACATCTGTTTCTGAATCTCTGTAAATCAACCTATTTGATCAATGTTAAGTACATCCCTAGTTCTTAGTAAAGGTAGAAAGACTGGAGAGACCAGGAAAGGCAGGGAGTCTACACCTAATCCCTATAAGATTCTCTATACCCACCTTTGGTTCAAATATGTTTTTAAAAGAAAATTATTTTTGTCAAACTTGGCTGTGTGCCGACGTGGCCATAGTCAAAGGAATATTTTTTTAAAAATGTAAATATTGTGGCATATGCAGGAGACTACAGACTTTGTGAAGTCAATATTATCCAACTAAATGGTGAATTCGGTATAGTCAGCTAGGTACAGTCTAAAGATTTTCTATTTCCATTTGCACACCCCAGAACAAAAAGAATTTTAGAGTTTCTGTGATGAGTTTTTGAGCAAAAGAAAAAACGGGGGGGAAAGACCCACACACACACACACACACACACCACACACACGGGAAAGCTGCACCGTGCTTGGGACTGTTTTATTAAGAAAAGTGCATGTCCAGGACAAACGACCTGCATCTGGAGACCAGGTAGAAGTGGTCCTTTTGCTTCTCTGCAGAAACGGTTGCTAGGGTGGCTCTTTCTCTGGGGCCTGTTTACTTTACAATGGTTTACTTGATATTCTGTAAAGGAATGCCACAGTTAATCAGCTGAAGGTCTCTTCTAGCTGCATTGGGTTTAACTCTTAACACTGGTCCTGTTCTTACAAGTAGGCACATCAAGTATAGCAGGATACTTTGATTCCTATAACTTTCCACTGAACCTGTAGTATGGGCCCATTGCAGTGAGTAGGGGGATCTGTTGATATTTTTTAAATAGAAAAATCTGCTTAAAGAGAAGAGAGATCAAGTCAGTAAAGGCACAGCAGCTGGCATAATTTCACCCCCGCAGCTTGCCCTGGCCTGTGCGGTAGATGGATATTGGAGACATTGGTCCCTAGTCATGACAGATGTTGGGTGAATGTAGTTCGAGTCACTGCAACGACTAAACCTTAGAAGATGCTGGTTGCCTTATTGGGTTTTATGAAGTTTTTTTTTGTGAGATAAGGATGATTTAATGGTTTTTGGTATAAGAAAGGAAGCAGACAATAAACAGAGCAACTTAAATTCTTTCTGTTGTCCAGGAAATAATTCTACATTTCAGACGCAGTATTTGGCATGCTAGAAAAAGGTGAGTTCACTCTTTATATCAGGTTTTCCCATTTGTTTCCTATGTAATCTGTGAAACTCCCTCCCTATCCACTTCATTTGCTTATAATGCCATGAAGAGAGGTGATCAGTCTAGATTCTTGCAACACAATAAACATTAATGTCATGGTGGGGGAAAAAAGGTAGTTCATGCCTCAGTTATAGTCTAGAAATATTCATGGTCAAAAAAACTATGTATCTCTAAATCCTATAAATGTGAGGCAACCCTGTCTGTCTGTTTTAAGACACTCAGCTGGAAGTTCTGCCTTGGGATGCTGCAAATTATGGGAAAGATGTGGGACTTCACCATATGTGAATATATTTCTAGGGATTTTAGTCCTCATTGGTTGTATTTACCCCAGGAACGAGCTACTCTTTGATTAATGTTGAAGTCCTATACACCAGGGATGTACAACCTTTCATTTTGGGACGGAACTTGCCGGACCCAACCTCCAATACTTTTAGCGGCCTACCTACTTCACCACACAAGCTTAGGAATGTTTAAATAAATGAAAGAGTTTAAAACTCCTCTCCCTGCTCACTAAGATCTAGCTGTCGAGAAGTTCGGAGGGTTTTGAAGTCAAACTCTTTTCACTCCCATTGTTCAATTAACATGATTTCTATGCCACTACTAGTGGTAGAAAAGCAACAGTCTTGAAAGTGAGATGTTTGAAGGGCGAGCAGGGGCATCACCAGGAGTGTGGTACCCTAAGGGGGCATATACCAGATAACACCCTGGGGGTGACATCACTGCTCTCCAAACACGGCCTTTGGGCAGAAAAGGATTGCCTTGTGTCCCTTTAAAACACCAGCTCAGCAGATGATACCGACGTTGGGGCTAATTGCTACTTTTGCAATTAGCTACTCTGTTCACCGCTATGATCCTGGAATAGGGTATAAATAAAATTATTATTATTATTATTTTATTATTATTATTATATTATTATATTTATTAAGTGGGCAAGGTCAGTTGGAAGAAATGCCTCAGGGTTATTGTTGTTTAATATTATTTTTAATTCTTTTAAATAACTTTCCCAATTTTTCCTTTACTTTACTTAACCACATACTATGTCACTGTACATGTAAATACCTTAAGGCGTGTACGTATGCTATATAATTGAGAAGGTAATATTTAGTTGTGCTGGTGTTTATGTCACAACTGATTGCCCTTACACTCAGTGATACATGGGAATTACAATTTATGAGTGACATTAGTACAAAAGGAAATATACATGAGGATGCCTGTATGGTGTGGTTGGGAGCAGGTCAATGGGGGGGTGTGGTGGAGTGGGGGACACCAGAGTTACCAATTGGGTGGGCAACCCCTTGTGATGCCAAAGCTGATGTTTTTCTGTTCACTGCTAGTTTCGCGTGGTATAAAATAATATCTTAGAAACAAAGAACAGTCTTTTACACACTCCATCACCACAGCCCATGATAATCGCTAGGTTACAGGATAAGATGTGGGGATGATGCCCAGCTTGACAGCTTAGGTGTACTCCACTGCTTTGTGTCATCAGCTTTTCCTCATCCAGTGATGATGATTGAATGCAATATTATTATTGGCTTATATTTGGATGCTTCCAAATGGAATTCAAAAATGGCACATTTATGGTGTCCCTTGCAGATTTGTCTAAAAATGGGGACTGCTACCTGGGGACATTGTATAGAAAGTCAGAGATCAGTTATCTAGTAATGTTAAGCAATCTGTGAAATGTGAAGTTTATATCAAGAACAACCCAAGAGTTTTGGAGAAAATATCTGTAGATATCAAAAGGCTGAAAGAGAAATGGCTCTTCTGTTCAGTCTGTAACTTCATTGAGGGCAGCTCTCAAGCACTGCCGCAGTTAGCTTTGGCTGTTCCTAGGGATTGTGACCACAGCAAACAATTATTCAAATGATTTTGATAACCTATATGGATTTTTTTCAGGTATCAAGGTCAGAAGGGCTGGGCCCCAGCATCATACCGGAAAAAGGGGAGTGGGGGACATGTTACACCAAAACTGGGTTCTGCTGCTTCTGCCCACTCATATGCACTGGACCGGATGGTTTTCTCGACAACAGATTCAGCAGGCCGGGACAAGGATGGGCCAAACAACCAAGAGATGGAAGGTTTGATGGTCGCCCATTGCCAAATGTGGACTTAGGAGAAGTGAGTTGGGGACAGTGAGCAAGATGCTGAATACTTGTGGTGGTAAAATAGTTGGGCTGGTATGCAGGAAAGCCTATGGGGCTCCAGAGCATTGTGGTTGGATGAGTGTGGTCCAGGTATTTAGGAGGCAGGACAGGTCTGCCATGGACCTGACTATCAGATATTTGTGTTCATGCTTCATTGATACCTTCCCTAGGGACACTTTTCTGCCGTGTAAGACCGGGTAGAAAAATAGTTCTTCTATTTTGCAAATGGGTAGCATTCCTCAGGGTCCCTATACATGTCCTTTCCTGCTAAATCTAGAGCTGCTTGGAATACAATGTTCCTCAACCATAGTGGCAGATGCCTGGAGGCAAACATTTGCTCTAGGATCCAGTATATCCAAAGGTGGCATAGTTTTCTGTAGCGAAAGCTGCTATCTGGCAGGCAGTCTCATAAATAGACTGCCACCTACCTCTCTTCGTCTACTATGTTGCTTAGTAATTTTTGTGCATTAGCATCTGACCAAATATTGTGAGCAGTTGCCCAATTGTTTTACTATTAAAGGAATCAGCAGTTATTTCCATCATGGTGTGTGGTGTGTGTGTGTGTGTGTGTGTGTGGTGTGTGTGTGAAGCATCAGGGGTGGGAGCTACCTTCAACACACGGAGAAGCAGTCATGAAAATATCGAGGTCCTTGGGTTGAGACAATAAGGTCTTCTTAGTGCCTTTACCCTGAAGCACATTTTCTAAGTCTGAATTGCAATTAAATATTTTTGACAGAGTCACCAAAGATGGACAGAGGCCTCCTCCTCGTCGGACTCACAATAGTAAGTGTAGTACCCTCAGCTTTGTGTATCTGAAGTTTTGGTGCTTGTTAGGCCATGGGGTCTAAAAGAGTGAAGGTTGTAAGCATTAGAAAGGACACTTGTCTTCCTACATTTTGTACTGTTAGTACAGATTTCCATGGCCTAAATTCATTAGCCTGATCTAATCTACTACTAACTAGAGTAGACCCACTAGTTGAAAGCTCCTTTTTTTCCCCCTTTTCTTTCTTTTTTTTTATTTTACTTTGAATTTTTTGATAGGATCGTGTGATTTGGTGTCAAATATTCAAAGGGACACAAGCCTTCCTACACTTGGTACTTTTGCAGAGATTCCCAAGGCCTCTAATCCAGTTGAAGGTACCACTAGAGTAGACCATAGTTGGCATCTTTTAAAACTGAATTTGAGATGGGTAGGACCATTGGGTTGGATCTTACCCTGAGCCTGAAAAGGTGTCCCCCTAATGCTCTTGTTAGGATCCCTATAGATAGTTGCTGCACCATATACAGCTGATGCAGGAATCAGGCATAAAGACCCATGTCATTTTAAGACCCTTTTAATTCAATGACTAGGTCCTAAATCTAAAATGAGCACATAGCAGCACAGTTCAACGGGCTTTTGGGGTCTCTTAGGTTTAGGTGGGGCCTCATTCATCAAGAATAGAAACAGTATCTCTAAAATTCCACTTGCTATGGCAGGTGTTCTGTGAAATAACCTGCCCTTTTTGACAGTGTAAATATTAACTGGTAATGGTAGGAAACTTACCTATAACATCATGCCATGAGTTGGTTTCTGAGCAAGAACAAGATCACCATGGCCTGTGTACAGACTGTTAAATAAAGCTGCTCGGTTCTCTTTGGAGGTATGCTATTAAATGATGCATGGGTCCTAAGAGTCCGGAGGTCACACAAGACACTCCATTTCCTAAGCACTGGAGTGGCAGCTTGTGTGGTGCACCTTCAGATGTTAGGATGCTGCTCATTTAAATAGCATACCCGCAAGAGACCCGAAGCAGCTTTATTTGGCAGTCTGTACAGGCCCATGAGAACATGCACTTCTTATCAGGAGAAATGAGTTTGCCATTGTTCACTTGGATCAGTTTCAATACATGGCTCAGAACTAGAATAACAACGAATTCCTCTGGTTCCAAGGCCCCCCAGGAAGGTAGATGGATTATATGCCCTCCTCCCAGTCTAGATTTCCTTGGACCAGTTCCACAAGGCAAAGTGAAGACAGACAGTATTTTCCCTAGGGGCCCATTTTGAAGACCTGCTCAAAGAGACAACTGGAATGAGGATCAGAAGTCTGTTCATCCATAGAAGGGGTGTGGGTTTTTTTGTCCCAAAAGTTCCCCATAAGATCAGACTTTGGGAAGAGTGCTACTGAGGAACAAAATCCTAGTAGGATAAAGGCTGGAGGCTGGTGGGGAGGTTTCCTGTAAGGGCTACCCTTTTGCTTTCCCAGCCATCTTTTTCCCAGCAGCAGTTCAACAAACCAGGATTAGACTGTGAATATTTTTCCTAGCCCTGGTTTTTTAATCTGAGATGAACAAGAATTCTGCAGTTTCTAACACTGCTGTCCCTTGAGACATGTATGATGAGCTCTGGAAGCGCCTTGTTACTTGGAGCCTAGCACATTTTGCTGGACTTTCTGGGGTCCCCTGAAAAATGCCAGCTGTCTGTGTGCATAACAGCTATGAATATGTGAAGTCGAAGGCTTTCATGGCCGCATCCATAGTTTTTGTGGGTTTTTCGGGCTATGTGGTCAGGTTCTAGAAGAGTTATTCCTGACGTTTCATCCGCATCTGTGGCTGGCATCCAAGAGAATGCCATGCTTCTCTGAAGATGCCAGCCACAGATGCTGGAGAAAACATCAGTAAATCTTCTACAACATGGCCAAATAGCCTGAAAACCTCACAACAAATTATAACTATGAAATATTTGAGCTTGTTGTACTCACTGGGCAAGCGCAAGTTGTTTCCTTAGGTGAGAGGAGACTGATGAGTGCATGTGTCTCTGTGTATCTCTCTGCAACAGCCACGGCCTCAACTTGCCTAAGCCTCCTGTGCCCCCCCAAGTGGACGAAGAATATACACTATTGCTGACTTCCAGACCACTATTCCTGATGCATCAGTTCCAAGCAGGACTGAAAGTAGAGGTGAGACTGCTTTCCCTTGTCTGTACCTCTTAGGATTTCCAAATGGTTCACTTTTCAAGGAACCTTGATAGTTTATTGTCTACTAAAAGAAGGCTTCTTTTCTACATAATTGCACTTATCCTTGTAAAACAAACAAACAAACAAACAGAAACATCAACACAGAGTTCTAATAGTATATACCTAAAACCTTTGTGTTTGTGGTAATACTTTGGTCTTTGTGGCCGCCTTGAGTCCAGTTTGAGAGAAAGGCATCATATATAAATAAAACAAAGCAAAACACATCATGCATGGAAACGTTTCCAATTTGTTAAATGAGCTTGGGGTTCATCCAGTTGGGAGGGAGCTGCTGCTCTCAGCTGATACTGGACAGGAATGAGGGCTATTATTGTGTGCCTTCAAGTTGTTTCTGACTTAGGTGACCCTATAAAAACGAATCTTCATGGAGAAGCAGGGAAGAATATCGCTTGTGTGTAGTGCTAAGGATATTCTGCTGTTTTAGTCTGACTGACTTTAGTCTACACTACTGCTATTTATGAACCTTGAGGCTAATATTCACTCCTGATTACTCTCTAGCATTGCTTTCTTTTATCATTAGTATAATTATTATTATTATTATTAACCTTTATTTATAAAGCGCTGTAAGTTTACACAGCGCTGTACATAATTTTTTATTTTTTTTAGTCAGACGGTTCCCTGCCCTCAGGCTTAACAACTAAAAGACACGACACAAAAGGAGAAGGGAGTGGTGGTAGGAAGAGGATCAGGTCCAGCAGATCTTTTCCACCTCCGAGGCCTGGACCAAGGCAGATGGACTGGAGGAAGGGCTTGGCTTCTTGATGGATGATTAGAAGGAGGCTTCCTGGGTCGGAGAGGGGCTCACCTCTGGGAATGCTCTCTAAACAATATAGTCTTTAATG
>NC_056523.1:110887346-110889151 GCF_019175285.1 Sceloporus undulatus | reverse complement strand
TAGTCTTTAATTCAGTTTTGAAACTGAATTAAATATAATAATACCATTCTAACCATATGAACATATTCTTCCCTCAGAGAACTCCAACATCCCTCCTCCCATGAACACCGTGTCGCTCCATATATATCTCTTTCTTTCCTCTAAATCATCTCCACATTGTGAGGAAAGTCACTTCTGCTTTTCTTTGTCATTGGTGTCAGCTGGGGTTCTGCAGGTGCTGAACTAGCGCCTGGATGCTGTATTTGGCTATATGAGGGCCAGTAGACAAAAAATTAGATCTGAGGAAAGGGAGACTGTGCAGACTGGTGAGTCTCTGGTCCAGGAACTGATTCAACAGTCTGTCCTGAATGGAGTTGCACTCCCCCTGAAGGAGCTGGTGCATAGCCTGGAAGTAGTTGTAGATCCATTTCTGTAGATTTTGGGTCACCTGAGAGGGCTAGGGATTGGAGACACTGCATTGCAGTGTTTTCGTGCCTTCCTCTCAGGCAGGTTCCTGATGGTGGTGCTCGGGGACAGCTGCTCTACTAGGATAGAGCTTAAGTGCGGCATCCCTCAAGGCACCATCCTATCCCCGATGCTTTTCAACATATATATGAAGCCGCTGGGGGAAATCATCTGGAGAAATAGGGCAAGGTGTTATCAGTATGCTGATGACACCCAGATATAGTTCTCCATGTCTCGTTCTTCAGCTTTGACTTCAGATGGCGTCTCCTTTCTTAATGACTGTCTAAAGGCAGTAATGGACTGGATGAGGGAAAACAGATTAAAACTGAATCCAGACAATGGAAGTACTTATGGTAACAGCCCCGAACCCAGGCACTGGGATACAACCTCCAGTCCTGGATTGGGTCACACTCTCCTCTAAAGACTGTGTTCACAGTCTGGGGGTGCTCCTAGATCCATCGCTTCAGATGACACATCAGGTGAATGCGACAGTTAGGAGTCCCTGTTATCAGCTCCACCTGATAACACCAGCTGTGCCTTTTCCTGGAAGTCAGGGATCTTGAAACCATAGCACACATACTGGTAACCCCATGTTTGGATTTCTGTAATGCACTCTACATGGGGCTATCCTTGTACTTGGTCCGGAAACTTCAACTGGTATAGAATATGGCAGCCAGACTGATCTCGGGTACATCTAGAACAGACCATATCACACCAATTTTAAGATCTCTTCACTGGCTGCCCATCAGTTTCTAGTCCCAGTACAAGGTGTTGGTTGTTACCTTTAAAGCCCTAAATGGCTTGGGTCCAAAGTATCTCTGGGACCTCCTCCTTCCATATAATCCACCCCACACACTTAAGTCGACTAGGAGAAATCTGCTACAACCAATAAAACCAGGTTATCTACAACTGCCCAGAGGACCTTTTTGGCTATCGTTCCCAGACTATGGAATGGCATGCTGGATGAGATCCATCATATAACCACCTTAGACAGCTTTAAAGCTATCAAGACAAATCTCTTCTGGCAGGCCTTTCCTGAATAGAAAAATTGCATAAAAACAAAGCTTCACTTATTTCTTTTTCCATTCTCTTTGTTTCCCCATTCCCCTCTCCCTACTGTTTCTCCTGGATATTCCTTTCTATATTCTTAATCCGCTTATTTATATAAACAAATAAGCTTTTAACATGTTTTAAAGTATAAAGTGTTCAATTCTATGTTAGGGGAGGAAAGTTTGGGGGATATGATTTGTATAATTTTTTTAATACTATAAGCCACCCAGATTCCCTGAGTGCAGATGGAGTGGGATGTAAATTATTATTATTATTATTATTATTATTATTATTATTATTATTATTATTAT
>NC_056523.1:110722146-110887336 GCF_019175285.1 Sceloporus undulatus | reverse complement strand
TATTATTAGTCTTTGAATGTTTGAGACCACTTCCAGCTGGACTGCCAGCTATACAGTCTCGCCTGGACAGGTCACGCACTCTTAAGCTTCTACTTAGACTACTGCAATTCACTCTGCATGGGCCTACCCATGAAAATGATGCCCAGGCCATAGCAAGGGCAAAATGCAGCAGCAAGTTTGATTAGCAGAATAGAAGCCATAAAACTATGGAAGAAATTTAATGGATTGGTTGCCATTTTGCTTATTTTTGAATCCATGATGCCCTAAAACCCTAAAAGTCTTATGATCTCAATATTTAAAGAAGTGGCTCTTCCTATATATGTGTGGCAGAGAACTGAAATCTGGAGAGGCCTGCTTCTGTCTGTTGGCAGTAATTTACTGTGGGAGGACATGGGATAGGGCCTTTTCAACTGGTATGTATGAAGGCTGAGTGATCCATCTATAATTTTTGCAGAAAATTCATTTGCAGAAGATGGTTGAAGAGATAATCAGAGAGCTGTGTATTACAATGTTTACATGATCATCCTGCTGTATATCTTAAGATTTATGGGTGGCTCACAATTACATCAGTTTTAACAATTTAATATGTAAAACAATAAAAAATAAACCTTAAAAAGCTTATAAATTAAACAATTTGAAATGTTGAAAGAGTTTAAAACCATGTGTGTGTGTGTGCCCTCACATCACTAAATTCCATAGGGTTTTCTTAGAGAAGGTAACTCAGAGATGGTTTTGCCATTTCCTTCCTTTAAAATATAGCCTACAGCATCTGATATGCATTGGTAGTCTGTCATCCAAGTACTAACAATGCAAAGATTCAAGCCATCTTATAATACTAAAGTCTTTTATAGGTGTTTGTTTGGTCAATGTTGGAACAGATTGCTACACAGTACTAGATAGGCCTCTACGGTACAGTTGTTGCTTAGGCTCTTAGGCCATGATTTCCTGCCACCCAGTCACCCTGAATTTTACTTTGGTGAGATTCCTCTTAGAATAATATATTCATTTAAATCTAAAAATGTGTGTTTTACTAACACAGCTCTGCCTTGAAAAGACAGAGATCCAACAAGTATCTTTATAGACATCTCAATAGTGACATCTAGTGACCATATTTTCTTGTTTTCATTGTGTGCCCTCAAATTGTTTCCGACTTCTGGTGACCTTAAAGTGCCATGTTTTAATTGGCATCTAACATTTGGTTTTCTTGGCAAGGTTTATTTAAAAGGAATTTTGCCAGTGCCTTCCTCTGAGGCTGAGAAAGCATGACGTGTCCAATGTCACCCAGTGGGTTTCCATTGTTGAGTGGGAATATAAACCCTGATCTCCAGAGTCCTACTCCAGCAGTGAAATTTCAGGGGGGAGTCAAAGGCAAACCCCCTCTGAACAAATCATGTCAAGAAAACCCGGTGATAGGTTCACTTTAGGGTCGCCATAAGTTGGAAATGACAACAACATACAACATGTCAGATTCTGCACCTATGTGGTGTTGCTTTTGAAATGGTCTTCTGACATTTCAAGTCTGAGAAGAAATTCAGTAGCAAAATACTGTATAATTAAAAGAGATAAGGACAGTTAGGTCACTTTTTAAATATATAAAATATGCAATTTGCAGCAGCTCCTCAATTTCAGCGCTAGTCTATGCAGTGGAATGCTAGAAAAATAAAGAAATGTACAAAAGAAGATACAAATTAAAAAGAATTTTATTTTACTTTATTTTATTTATATCTTTCCTATCCTCTAGCCCTGAGACTCAAGGTGGTTTACAAGAATCGAAACAAATTATTTGTATTTAAAGATTATAATGGCATGTCATTGAGAGCCTCTCATTCTCTGACATCATGGCGCTGCACAGTTGAAGCAAGTGATTCCATTTTAAATGGGAGTAACTCCTCCAGTTTTATATCCTTCATGACTCTCATCTTGATGCCTTATCAGGAGAGCCTGACCCATTCAGATCCTGTTCGATTCAAGTTGAAAGGATACACTGAAGTAAAACCAAGAATAAAAATCCTAACTTTATTGATGCCATGCAGGTTGAAAAAAGATACCGAAACAGAATTAGACCAAGAAAGTGTTCTCACATATCTTCAGAGAAATACTGTCACAGCCTAAATGCAGGTGGTCCTTAGATTTGCATTGGTGGATGTTATTTTGTTCTCTTGGTTTTTCATGGGCCTTCCCAAGGCCAGGACACCCTCCCATGTAGGGGTTATATACTTTAGCTGGTTAATTTTCTAGAAGCTACAAGATGACACTCACTGTCAGAGATAGAGTATAGTCTCCTTGTTCCTTCCCCTCTGAGACTGGGAAAGGAGAAAAATTCCTGCTCTCAGAAAGAAAGAAGGAAATAGAGAACTTCTTACCAGAACCAAGACTAGTATAATCACCCTTACTGCATCTCTTTTCACCTTTAGGCTTAAGGCCTCTCTGCTGAGTAAGTCAAGCAGAGAACAATAAGATTATGAAGCAATGTGGGCCTCAAAGCAAGCACTCTTATCTATGTGCAATTATATTATAACAGATGTATATGAACAGATGAGAAGACAATTGCTAAAAACTTCCTGTCAATCAACTACAAACACAACTCACTACATTTAGTCAACAGGATGGATAACACAGGCTTGGCCCTATTTAATACAAAAATCTCAGCAATTCTTCTGAAAACGGGACATGAAAAGATGGCTCACATTGTACAATTAGTAGTGTGGTCCCTGAAGGCTTCTGTGTAAAGGAGTTTGCAACCCCTCACCTTACCTGTTGTAGAAATTGCCTACCTGTGGTGGTTGTTGTTGTTGTTATTATTATTATTATTATTATTAACCTTTATTTATAAAGCGCTGTAAATTTACATAGCGCTGTACATATAATCTTTTTAATTAGACGGTTCCCTGCCCTCAGGCTTACAATCTAAAAAGACATGACACAAAAGGAGAAGGGAAAGGTGGTGAGGAAGGGGATGAAGTCCAGCAGTTCCTCTCTACCTCCGAGGCCTGGACCAAGGGAGATGGACTGGAGGGAGGATTTGGCTTCTTGGAGCTAGCCTGCCTCTCTCTCCCTCAAGATGGTGGCTGAAGGGAGGGCTTGTCTTCTTCCAGGCGGGCCTGGTGGAGCTAGCCTGCCACTCTCCCCCTCAAGATGGTGGCAGGACTGGTGGAGCTAGCCTGCCCCTCTCTCCCTCAAGATGGTGGCTGAAGGGAGGGCTTTTCTTCTTCCGGGCAGGTCTGGTGGAGCTAGCCTGACTCGTTATGTGAACTGAAAGCATACTGTTGGCTTGAGATTATGACTATTGAGCCTGAGGATACAGTGATCTAATATGTAATCAAACTTTTTTTAAACTGTTTTAAGGCCCATTGGTTTTATTTCTTTCTCCAGGTGATTGAGAAGAACCTCAGTGGTTGGTGGTATATTCAGATTGAGGAGAAGGAAGGCTGGGCTCCAGCTACCTTTATTGACAAATACAAGAAAACAAGTAATGCATCTAGACCTAACTTCTTGGCCCCACTACCAAGTGAAATGGCACAGCTGCGACTTGGTGATGGTATAGCAGAGAACAGCCCTAATGGAGAACAGCTTGGGCCATCCAGGCCGTTACCTGAAGCACCACCTAATGGTATAGACTGTGGAGCAAAATGGAAAGGAAGCGAGCCTTCCAAGGGTGCCACGCCTGAGACAAGTGATGCATCTCTGTGTGTTGGCTATGAGGAGATCTGTGATCGGGATACAGAGGAGAAACCAAGCCTCCCTCCTAGGAAGGAATCTATAATTAAGTCTGAAGAAGAGTTAATGGAAAGGCAGCGGTTGGAGCAGAGGCCACCTCCCAAGCCACCTGGCATGATTTTGCCTGTGATTCCCCCAAAGCAGGCCATCCCTCCAAGGGACAACAAGAAACCAGAGCTCAAAACAGAGAAAGGGAAATTGTTCCAGTTGAAAAATGAAATGGGATTAGAGTGTGGGCACAAGGTTTCACCTAAGGAAGTCAAGAAGCCAAACCTCCGGCCCATAGTCAAGCCAACCAAACCAAAAGTTGAGCCCCCAGAAGATAACAAATCTGAGCCAGCTACCCAAAACCTGTTTGTAAAATCGAAACCTCAGATCAGACCCAAACCGCCACCAGCTCCTAGGGCAGATTCTCCTCAGACAGATGATAAACTAGACATTTGCAATCTGAGGAGCAAACTCCGCCCTGCAAAGACTCAAGAGAAACCTTGTGAACAGGAATCCATGTCTAGTGAGAGTGCCTTCAATAACAATATGCTTCCCATAGAATCTTCTGTCAGATCTCAGGAAAGACCAAATACAGAGGCAAGGCCTCCATCCAGACCAGATAGCCAAGTCTTTAAGGAAGTTCCTTTACCCAAGGTTCCCTTTGGCTCCTCAAAGACAAATGAGAGTGAGCCAAAGAGCACCTTTCCTGTTCCCAGAGAACCACCTCAGCGGCCTGTAGTACCACCCCGGAGGCCTCCTCCTCCTAAGAAAGCCTCTGTTTCATCACCTGCATCATCGTCTGCTCCTTCTCCAGAACATAAAGCCCCACAGAAGGAAGTGCCTGAAGTCAGAGCTGCCCCTGTGCCTGGGAGGCCAATGTTGGTTCCACCAAAAGCCAAAGGTTTCCTGCCATCTCCGTGCCAAGAAGATGCCAAAGTGAAAAGTGGTATAGGTCAAAAGGCAGCACCCAAGCCCTTGGAAAGGGAGAGAGTGTCCCTCCCCATCACCAGTGCAGATATTTCCAAAGAATCCCTCTATGTGGCAGTGGCTGATTTTGATGGAGATGAAGAAACTAGCAGCTTTAAAGAAGGGACCTTGTTTGAAGTCCGTGAGAAGAACAGCAGTGGCTGGTGGTTTTGCAAGGTTCTTGCTGGAGGGCCATGTTGGGAAGGCTGGATTCCTTCCAACTATCTCAGAAAAAAGCCATAATCCCTTCTTTGTATTCATTTTAAGTAGCAGCTCAACATTCCCCATTTTAGCAACAAAATATTTAATTAGCTTATTTATAGTTTTCATAAGGCTGGCTCTGTAATTAAAAAAAAAGTATCTGGGATACCGTACATTCCAATTTGTGTCTTTCCCAAGAAAGAATAGTAAGAGGAAAAGGCCTTTGTGTAGTAGGCTTTAGCTTTTGTTCCTCTTGATCACTCTGCCTGGCCAATTTTTAGTAGCAACCCCATCTCTTTCCCAGCCTCTGTGTGGTTTAGGTGAACAGACCCATCACAGGACTTGCTGATGAAAATGTTTTTTAAAAAAATCTTGTACAAATTCTGGAGTAAACAGTGTCAAAACAGAGAAATTGAGCATAGAGAACATTAAAATATGTTTGCATCTTCAGAGGGTCTTGAAGAGAAAGAGAGTTTTTGGTTTGGTAAAGAAGCAAAATCAATCCCACTAGCCAAAAAAGGGAAGTAACAATGGGAAAGGCCACAGTTTGGGCTGATTTTCCTGTTAATATCATGTGCCATATTTGACCATTAAAAACAATAAGGAGGAAAGAGATTCCATAGTGCAAAGAAGAAAAGAAAGAATAGGAAATGTAGTAATAATTATTGTACTTAGGTGCGATGGTCTATCCAAGTGGATAAGGTATTCTTTCTAGTCTTGTGTCCATGTTGTTTGTTCCCCTGCCAGTATAGATGTCTTCTGTGTGGCAGCTGGTGTTATGTAACACCTATTTTTGTGATGTTCACACTTGTGCTAGTGGAGTTCTTTGTGCTCTCTGATACACCAGCCCTTATATAAGCTTATATTTTTCAGCCTTATAGTCACATTTCAGTAAATAGAGAAGATCCAGGATCCATCTTCTCTAGAAAAAAGGATACACTCATGGAAAGTGTCTCTTCCCTAAGCCACATTTTCGGGGATTCCTTCTCCAGTCACACACATTATCTTGTACAAAGCCCCCCCCCAACCTCTCTAGCATTTTTGGGAGATAGAGAGGCTATCAGAAGGAGGAGGACTTCACTTTCACCAGCCTAGTGGCTCACATATAAATCTAGATTCAACTTGTAAGACAGTGCATTAGGTTATTCATGCTGTTTAGCTATCAGGACGTGAATGGTAGAATATGGTGCTGGTTCTTCACTACCATATCACACTTAATATTTTTCCTACCTGCCTCTCCAAGTAGCTCTCTCCTGTTCTGCCCTAATTCCCCGGGATTTGCAGTGCTCTGGTACCAGGAAGGTGGCCCTTTGGTGGGTGCTAATAATTTCTAGTACAGGGTTTCCCAATCTGGATTGTCCTAAAGCAGTAGTTCTCAGAGTATTGTGAACTCTTGTACTTATCTTGCTCAGAAGACATGTATGTGGATCCTTATCTCTCAGTCATGGAGCATACAAGTTTCTGTCATATCATGATATTCATTCTCATCTGAAGGAGAGCTATACTGTATTCAAGAACACCTTTTGCTGTGGGAGAGCTGATTAATATGTATTTATGCTTTGAAACAATGAGGCATCAGATGTGGAAATGTGCCCATGTGCATTTGATGTTTGTACCTTTTAAATATATGCAGCAACACAGATTGATCCCTTCCTGATTATTCTTCATGTGTATTTAAGGCACAAATACAAGAGAAAAATGCATTTGCATGTAAGTGTACTCTCCCTTCGGTTTTTAAAACACTAGAAAGGATCTCCTGTCTTCAATCCTGGACATTTTCAAACCAATCCATAATGCAGCAGATTTTAACTTCAAGTTTTCAGCAATTCAAACTTGAACAGGTTCACCATGCTTCTAGGATGTGGCTGAGGCCCTGGTGCATGAAAATTTACCATATGTTTTGGTTGCTAAGGAGAGGCCCTGTGAAGGACTCAGGTGTGAAAAGCTATACGTGTGTATTCTTGTTATGGATTTGCCTAGCTTGGATTCTCGTGGGCTGAATCTCACTATCCCGTCAAGTTAAACCTACAAACTACTTGAACTCTTCCTTTAAATGGACCAATTTTTATAAAGAATTTGGGGACTCTTGTTTTTTTTCAGCTACTAAATTTACCTTTGAAATTGATTACTTGACTTTTTTGTGGCTGCATTTTCCAAGTACTGTTGTGTTTCTCTTTTCTGTCCATTCAAAAAGTAAGTCCTAAAGTCTCTGTTTTGGAGGCCTTCATGGGATCCATGAGAGATGGGATCCATTCTTCATTTCTCATAGTCCTCCCGTCTGTTATCTTTACAGTACTTACCTCTTGATACCAAGAAAGCAATCCTCTAACAGTATGCTACCCAGTAATATGAATTCAATGCTCAACTTACCTTTACCTCCTTTCCTACCCTGTTTGATCTGTTTGTTGTAGCATCTCCAGAACATGTATTCCAAATAGCTTAATACCAAAACAAGTGTTATAAATGTCTCCTCCTTTTCTCATTCTCCTCGGCCCAACCTGTGCTGATTATCTTTCTGAAAAGGCTTTCATTTCCAATTTTTCAGGCTGTGAAGGCGCGGTTGAGAATTCTTTCATAGTACTATTCTCTGTTTTTCTCCTTTCTGTACTTGGCAAAATCTTTGACAGATTGCAGACTGAGGGCTCTACTTTAATTTGGTCTCTGGACTACTCCAGCTTTGTGAACATACTGATGTATGTTCACAGACATACATCATGGCCTCCATGTTTATTATTACCTGAAACACACAGTCAGTCTACATTGTCATGCTGGAGACATATGAGAATATGTAAGCTGACATTGGCCTCAATACTATTCTGAAATAGGAAAGCCACTTTACGTAATAGCCTGTTAACATAGCTCTTGCCATCTGTTTACCTTCCCTCAGCTCATTGACCTCTGATACAGTAACTGAGCTTAACTATTGTGTGACCTTTGGGAGTAACTGTTCAGTGTGGGGTTAAAGGGCATTTGGCCTCTTACCTACCAACATAAGCTTTACAGCTGTCTGTCTGGGAAGTTCTGGCAAGGTGGAAGGTTGCCTAAATGGCATTACACTCCTCTGCAATCTTTAGTCTATTATATAAACTTGTATCAACCTGTACTTAACCGTGGGTGGGTGGAGATGGGAGGGTGGGATCATGTATACTTCCAGCATTAAAGGATGATGGTTGTTGTTTTTTTAAAAGTAAAGAAATAAAAAATAGGCTTGACTGGTTTCAAGCAGAATTGTTACACATCTTGTGTATTTTGCCCTCCTATTTTCTGTGTCCTGTTTTCCAGTTTATATTGTCTTAATACTCCAAAGTCCACAATCAAGTGGTTGAGCTGCTGCTTCTATTTCTGAAAACTATATTTATCATAACTTAGCTCCACAATTAGTACCAGGTTTGTGACTAGATTTGCAAGGGAATGAAATGCTTACTCTGCAGGTGTTTTAAAAGAGAGCCACTCATTAATTCTTCAGGTGACAGTCCAAAATTGCTGCTGTGGAAAAATCCACCTTCTGCAAGCTAGCGTCATCCACAGTACTGGATGTGTTTGTTATTTGGTGACCTTTTGAAGCTAGAAAGGAACAAAAGTAATCTTTCACATGCAGTGTGATCCATCTTGCCTGAGCAAAACTAAAAATGTATGTAGAGGCTCCATTAGTTGCTTCTGTTAACATAGCTGCTGAGGTAACTTTATAAAAGCTTAAATTATTAAACACACCAAAGAGCAAGCCTCACTGTTGACAAGGGCCATCCTGTCTCATCAACCTTCATGGGGTTGTTAAGTGTCAATTAGCATGTTAGTAAAGGTGATCTGATCAACATTTGATAATTAAATTTCAAAAAATCTTTTGACTTTTGATAGACCATGTCTATCACCAGAAGCGTCAGTCCAGATCTACTATGTCATAGATCAAGAGGACAAGCCCTCTTATGAACTGGAAACTAGTTAAAGAAAATGAAGCTAAGACAGAGTGTAATAATCAGTGGGGTTGTTTTAAATTATTTGATTACAGTATATAATAACCATGTTTGTGGGTGTCATCAATATATTTAGGATGTTAAAATTGCAAGTAGATTGCAATAAGAGCTCTCCAACTGAATGACAAGACAACCAAATGGCATGTTGGATTAGTATGTCAGTTCTGGGAAAAGGGTAAGTTAAGGATTGAAATAAAGTGGTTAGTACATATGTTCCATCCCTGTTTTGCATACTGTGTATTCTCCTGGTTGCCACAGTTCAAAAATGATACTATTGGGCTGAAAAAGATTCAGGAGTGGGCAATCAAAGGTATAATGGAGTTTTAGCACCTCAGTGTGAAGCACATAAAATGTTTTGAGGCATTTTAATTCAGAGGAAAATGTGTCTAGAGGTAGGAGCATGAAAGAATCAATATCTGTAGTGTGGACAAAAGTGGAGGATCCATGCCTCTCTCTCCCTAGAGAAATGTTTCTTTCCTCCCAGGCTCACCAAAATAAATAGGCAGTATATTTGGGAAAGGCAGAAGAGAACATCAGTCTGTTTCCATCTCCAATTCAAAGCATTGGTTATGTTCTTTAAGCTCTTTGTGATATGGGCCTGAGATGTATGAAGGACCACTTTTTTCAGATGAGCTTGTTGGTCTGGTATGGTCATCATCTGTGGCTCTCCAAACATCTGAGGTGTATTTGGTTGAACACAGGAGATGGCCATGGACCTGAGAACTTCCTGCTGCAAGAGACCTGCCTGACTCCTCCTTCAGTGGCCTTCCACTACCCTGTGAAGACATTTCTCTTCTTCGCATCAGACTTTATATTGCATGGGTAGATACTGATAGTGTATTGATAGTGTCTTAATTACTATTTTTAATGTTTCTATTTTAATGTTTTATATGGATACCGGCCTTAGACATTTAAACAAAGACATGATTGAAATTTCTTTTAGCAGACCAATCAGCTAAATTATTTTTTTACACAATGTGTAATTTAATGTATTCATTAAAATTAATATTGTCTTTCTGCCCAGTAGGGCTTTGGCATTAATATGCAACAGATTAAAACATTATTTAAGGACAGACTGAAACATTTTTAAAACATACAGTAAAACAGTCTCAAATGCCAACTGTAGTTTTTAGGTACCAAAGACATACAGAACAATCTAGTTATGGCACCAGAAACTCAGCTATGTAGTCTCTAAAGTACAAATTTGATATATTCTGACTGCTGTATTTTACACTTTTGCAAAATGTGTTGGAATTTATTGCTGTAGGATGTGATGGCCACTAGCTTAGATGGCTTTAAAGAGCATTAAACAATCTGTGTGGAGCAGCCATCCCAGATGCTTTCCAGATGCTTTGGACCTCAGTTTCCATGACTCTGGAAGGTGACATAAGAGCTGGCCAGTGTCAATGAGATATTTGCAAGGATAGATGAAGCCTTAAATACAGTATTTTTCTCTTGGGGCAGAGTCCACAGAATAAATGCCAAGTACATTAACCCACCCCTTCCAATTCATTTTTCTCGCAATTTGAAAGCATAGGCCGGTTACACACCGGCAATTTAGTGCGTGACGAGCACGCACTAGGGTTACAAAAGGGCAGTGCTTCCGCACCGCCCTAACCCTAGTGCGTGCTCGTCACGCACTAAATGGCAGCGGCCCTTCCATATGGCCACCGCCGTGAGGACGTGACGGCCGTGCCGCCTCTAGACGGGGCGGCGCAGACGTGACGTCCTTGCTCTGCGCCAGGGCGCTTAGTGCGCCCTGAACATGGAGCAGGAAGGAGCTCCGTTTCGGAGCTCCTTCCTGGTTTAGTCCGCTGGGCGCAGCCTTCAGACG
Organism: Sceloporus undulatus; assembly: GCF_019175285.1. Lineage (NCBI taxonomy): Eukaryota > Metazoa > Chordata > Lepidosauria > Squamata > Phrynosomatidae > Sceloporus > Sceloporus undulatus. The sequence goes on along the minus strand of NC_056523.1, from coordinate 110,876,659 downwards.
GCTGCGCCCAGCGGACTAAAAGAGAAAGGGGCCAAGCGGCCCCTTTCTCTTCTCCCCGTTGTTGTTGTTTTCCTTCAAGTTGTTTCTGGCTTACAGTGACACTGGAGCAGGGACGTAGCTAGGATTTTAGGAAGGGGGGATCCAGACTAAGTGCCACCATTATAATGGGGCTTGGGTGCGGTGGCGCAGCAGCACACACCATTTTTCTAATGGAAGGGGGGTCCGGACCCCAAGACACCCCCCCCCCCCCCGGCTACGTCTCTGACTGGAGTATATCACACAGAGCTTTTTGAGGATTTTCCGGCTCAGTTCAGATATGACTGCACTTTCAACGATGCACATTCACGTTGTAACGTGAATGTGTTTTCAGATGCCATTCCTTTCTATGGGAGCTCCTTGCGAGGTGCTTCCACAGTGATTCCAAAGTGACCCCTCATTTTGGTAAAACTGAAAAAAAGTGACTTCACAGAATTCACATTCAAGCTCACATCGATTGCACTGCGGATTGGTCTGGTGTGGAATGCAACTTTGCTTGTGCTCCGGTACACCACCGCAAAACCCCCGGGTTGCAAATTTCCCATGATGCTGTGCTGCAATTTTGCCCCTTTGCTTCCGGTACTCCCCCTGAATGAATGCATTCATGTTTTAACATAGAGAGGAAACATGCTGGTGAGAAGGGGGGAGATTGGGGGGGAGAGAGAGAGGGGGAAAAGAGGGAGACAAAGAGAGAGAGGGGTTAGTAAAGTTTCTAAAGGACTCTTTGGGGGTGGTGGGCAGGACGTCTCCCAAAGTGGGGCCAATGTGGAGGCAGGATTTACTTCCAAGTAGAACTGCAGTTTCTACACTGATTATTTTGCAATGAAAGAAATTTATTATTATTAATAATAAAAAATCCACTGCAAAATAATAATAATAATAATAATAATAATAATAATAATAATTTTGCTGGTGGGTGATACATTCGGATGAAGCAGAGGGCATTTAGATATAGGTGACATTCCCTATCATTCACGTGAGGCTAGGGATGGAGGGTAGATCCAGATAAGAGATGTGAAGAGAAAGAAACAGGAGACTGGAGGGAGAGATGGAACTCCCAGAATTCCATAGCCTCAAGCCAAGGACCCCACAACAAACTCCAACTCCCATAATAATAATAATAATAATAATAATAATAATAATAATATAAAATAATAATTTATTTTTAAAATAATAATAATAACTAATAATAATAATTTAAGCTATTAGTTTGCTGAGGCACCAGAGCTCTCTGGCAGAGAAGGCTCAATATCTCAGGACACTACAGTTCCCAGAATTCCATAGCACTGAGCCAGGACAGTTAAAGTGGAGTTAAACCGTATTTACCTCCCCAGTGTGGATGCAACTTAAGAGAAGGCAACTGTTACAAAGAGAAGGAGAGATATAGATGAAATAGATGAGGAGAATGACAAGAAGATAGATGTCGATGTGGCTGAAATGGATGGGGGCTCTGACAGGGAGGACTCTTTTGAATTTGGCTGCCAGGGAAGAAAAAATAGAAGGGAGGAAGAAAGGTGAAGCTGTCATTCACGTGAAAGTGGAAACAGGCTCTCTTCTTCACCCCGTAAGTGCAAAGGTTCAGGATGCCTTCAGAGCCCCACTGAGCATGTACAAGGAGCCCAATTCGAACCGTTGAATCCACATGGTATGCACCAGTGTGGTAATACAATGTGCACTCACTCTGCTTTGCCTGAATCCGCATCACGTGACTTGCTTGGAATCGAACTGACTCCGCTTCCCCCTCAATTCGGAAGGGCAACAGAAAGGCAACCAGGTGTGGTAAAACATCACATTTTAACGTGAATTCGCATTGCTAGACAGGAGTGACTCTGGAAAGCAAGCCTTTTATGGGGTTTTCTTGGCAAGATTACCTCCCTCTGAGACAGAGTGTGACTTGCCTATCACCTCCTAGTGGATTTTCATGGCAGATTCTGCAGAAGGTTGAGTTCTTCAGAAATCACTGCAAATCAAAACCCAGTAACATATTCAAGAGAAATTAATTCAGTCAGTGAATCTATTTTGTCTTTTACAACTGAGACCATGGGAAGGGCCAAAATGAGGGCACCCACCCACCCAGGTAAGAATTATGTGTGTGCATGCCTTCAAGTCCCCTGTCAACCTATGAAGGCTCCATGAATTTCAGAGGGTTTTCTTTGGCAAGAAACACTGTGCAGAGTGGTTTTGCCCGTTCCTTCCTCTGAAATATAGCCTACAGCATCTTGTTTTCCTTGGCATTCTCCCATTCAAGTACTAACCAGGGCTGACCTTATTTAACTTCCAAGATTAGACTTGGTCTGGTATCTTTTAGGGAATTTAAGCCCTCATGAAATTATCCTTCAGTCCCCAAATTTCTAGCATTGCAGAGAGTGAGACACTGAAAATCATTGACACCTACAACTTTTCTATTTGCTAGTGTTGCATTCCTTTGCCTGCCCCTTTGTGTTTGGATGCTGAAACTGTGTTTCTAAATGCTCAACTGAAGTTTAAAGTTACTGTAATGCTAGAAATTTGGGGACCGAAGGAAAATTACATAATTTTTACTATGGGTAAGCTATACCCACTTTTTTTTTCTCCCATACCAGCAGCCCAACAGTTCCAACAGCAAGAGAAAATCAAGTATGATTAATTCTAAGAAGGGTTACAGGAAGTCTGTTTCCTTTTACAGTCAGCCCTCCATTTGCATGGATTTTTCATCCATGGAGTCAAGCATCCATGGCTCGAAAATGTTTAAAATATATATAAATTCCAAAAAGCACAACTTGATTTTGCCATTTTATGTAAGGAACATTTTATTATGCCATTGTATTTAATGGGACTTGAGCATCACAGATTCGAATATCCCTGGCGGCTCCATGGAAACATGGACGTAGCTGGATTTTAGGAAGGGGGGGGGTCCAGACTAAGTGCCACCATTATAATGGGCTTGGGTGCGGCGGCACAGAAGCACACACCATTCATTTTTCTAATGGAAGGGGGGGTCCGGCCCCCAAGAACCCCCCCCCCCGGCTCGTCCCTGCTGGAACACAACCCAATGGATAGCAAGGGCCCACGTGTGATGCCTGGGTGTCTCCCCCCCCCTCAATTTCTTAACATTTACACTGTTTGAGCATCAAACGACCACTATGTGGTGCTGTTAATGCAGTTACCAAATGCTTTGCTGAAGCAGCTGCTGTTGTTTTTCTTCCCATTTAACCGCTCAGCAACACCTGTTAGCTGGAGGCAGCATGGAAGAAAGTTCCTTGGGTTCAGCAGCATCTTTGATCTTTCAGGTAGTCCTTGAGAAATTACACTGAAGCTGTACTGAAACAGCAATAATGGAAATAAAGCAAGCTCTTGGGGAATAGAATCATACAGTTGGAAAAGACTACAAGGGCCATCCAGTCCAACCCCTTGCCATGCAGGAATATTCACTCGAAAGTACTCCTGACAAATGACCATGTGTTTAAAAACCTCCAAAGAAGGGGACTCCACCACACTCTTAGGGAGCGTATTCCATGTTGTGCAGCTCTAACTAGAAAGAAGTTCTTCCTAATATTTAGGTTGAATCTCTTTCCCTATAGCTTGAATCCATTACTTTGTGTCCTAGTCTCTGGAGCAGCAGACAACAAGCTTGCTCCCTCCTCAATATGATACTCCTTCAAATACAGTGGTACCTCGGGATACGAAATACCCAGGTTACGAAATTTCCGGGATACGAAAAAATCCCATTGGAAATAATTGTTCCGGGTTACGAATGTGTTTTCGGGTTACGAAAAATTTTTTTGGTGCTTTTCGGCGCTTTTTCGCACGAAACGCGGCTTTTCCCCATTAGCGCCTATGGCAATTCGGCTTACGAAGGCTTTTCGGGTTATGAAAGCGGCCGCGGAACGAATTAATTTCGTAACTCGAGGGAGCAGTGTATTTAAACAGGGTTATCATATCACTCCTTAACTTTCTCTTCTCCAGGCTAAAGATATCCAGCTCTCTAATTTGCTTCTCGTAGGGCATGGTTTCCAGACTATTTTAGTCACCCTCCTCTGGACCTGTTCCAGCTTATCAATATCCTTTAATTGTGGCACCCAGAACTGGACACAGTATTCTAAGTGATGTCAAACAAAAGCAGAACAGAGTGGTACTATTACTTCCCATGGTCTAGACCAGGAGTAGGCAACCCTTTTGAGCCGGGGGCCGGGTTGCTGTCCCTCAGACAACTGGGGGGCCGAAGCCAAAAAATAAATAATTAAATAATTTTTAATAAATAAATAAATAAACCGGGACAAATGTAGGACAAAATTTTCAAATGGAGGGCACTTAATAAATAAAAATGGAGGACATGCGAAAAAATTTGCTGATTTTTTAAAAAATGTTAAGATAAATGCATGTTTCTGAGGCTTCTATAGACAATTGCCCCACCATGCCCCTTGTGTGAGATGCCAAAGGCCCCGGTGGCAATCGGCGGCAGGACCGGGCTGGGGCCGGTCCCAAGGCCTTGCCGGGCCACATTCGGCCCACGGGCCGCAGGTTGCCTACCCCTGGTCTAGACAGACACTATACTCCTATTGAAACAGGCTAGAAATGTATTGCCTTCATCTGAATAAGAATATAATAGAACTAAGATGGCCTCCTGAATGAGAGAAACTGATGTAATGGAGAGTGTTTTTTGAACTCTGTTCTGGGGTTTCTCAGTGAGAAGACTGATAATGGTAGATAACAAACCCAAAAAAAAGTGTGTGTGCAATAGAATTATTAATCTTGTTGTTCCTTTTTTAAAAACTGCTGAAATGGGTGTTGCCTGTCTGAGCAAAAGGTCTTTTTTCCTTGCATGAACTGCATGATATATGTGAAAAGGATAGTCAGGCAAGGCTGAATAGGTTCAGGAACAAAGCATGGTGAACATGTGGAAAATTTTTGTTTGTGTGTGGATAGCCATGACACTTGCAATTCAGTGCAGTTTCACTGGCTAAATTGCATTCATGTGGCTGGGTTCTGAGCAAAAATAACTACACAGGAACAGAACTGCTGTTACTCTGTTTTCGAGTGAACATCCTCTTGTAATATTACCCATCTAGTATAAAACAGGATGATAGGGTGCCTGCTTTATTTGTTCTGTTTTATTAAACCAAACTCTTTTGAACAGCTTCAGGAAATGCAGTTCAGTAACTTTAGGTGAAGATTATTCTTGCTGTAGTTGTTTGAGAAAGTAGGATACTGTTATAGGGAGAGTGTCCATTCATTGGAATAGCCAAGTGTCAAATGAAAGAGCCTTGAGAATTATTTCTAATGCCTGTAACATGGGGAGAAGGACGGGAGCCTCAGGGAGATTGCAAAAAGCTTAAAACAGTACAGTCTGTCAAGCTATCTATGGTGAAATCAAAAAGGATGTGACAAGCTAGCTTAAAAATGAGCCGGGGGCATTGTCCAGCCATGCCAGACAGGCAAGGGACCCTGACTCCTGCCAGAGTCAAAGAAGCTGAACTGACACCTAGCCTTGGCTTTAAACAAGCAAACCATCTTTGTGTTTAGCCGTCTTGCATTTTGAGGAACTGTTACCAGACTGAAGAGAGTGAGACTTGTAAGGAGGTGTCACTGAGGTAAGATGTGGCATACCACAGCTTGGTATGTCATTTTGTGCAAGAAAAAGTGTGTGTGTGTGTGTGTGTGTGTGTGTGTGAGAGAGAGAGAGAGAGAGAGAGAGAGAGAGAGAGAGCTGAATCAGGCTTCTCTGTCTCTGGTTCCCAAAATGGTTCTAATAAAGGAGATCAGGCAGTATGAAAAGGTGGGACATTGCAGAGAGGGAGACTGTGTGTAAGAGAAAGCTGGGGAGGGAAAAAGAAAGCGAAATAGGGAGGCATGTGAGGTGGAGTGCAATTGCAGTTGAATTTACATGTGACAATAGTAGTAATTAACTAACAAATATAGGTTAGCAATTAAGCTATTAGACTGCAGTTAACAAGTGGAATGTTCACCAGTGTATTGTTTGTCCTAGTGTTCAGTTGTAGGTTTCAAAGCCATGTCTTTACTCTGCAGAAATTGCAACAGCTGACATCAATGTATGCAGAGACTGTATTGTAAGGATGGTCACCTTTGGGGGCATGGGTCACATCTAGGTCAGCCCTTGAGTTTGGGGAGGGAATGACCTTTCTATGCACAGAACTTGCCTCCCACTTATTTGTAGCAGCATGTTACAAGCCTCTATGGCAACCCTTTTTCTCTCTCCCTGCTTATCAGAATTAGCCAGTTTAGCTGATACTACAGTAACAAATCCCCCAAAACAACCAACAGATGGGCAGTAATCTTTACTATTAAAGCCTTTCCCATGAGCTAGGTAAAGGAAAGGTGAGTAGATGAGGACAGTGGCCAAGGTTCCTCAGCTGGTATACTTGGGCTGGGCAAGAGGAAGAAGGTATTGGCATTTGCATCCCATGAGGATTGGTATCCTCTTTCTGAATGTGAAAGAAGTATGGACTTACAGTTCAAATCAGGCCTGTCAATAAAGAAAAGAAGAAGCATGATGGATAACATACCAGAACATTTTCAAGCAGGGTAGCAGAATGTCACAGACTTCACAGATGATAGAATCAGAGTTGGAAGAGACAACAAGGGCCAGCCAGTCCAACCCACCTGCCATGCAGGAACTCACAATCAAAGTTCCTCCAGCAGAAGATCATCCAGCCTCTGTTTAAAGACCTCCAAGAAAGAGATTCCACCCCTCTCTGAGGGAGTGTTCTACTGTCGAACAGCTCTTACTGTCAGGAAGTTCCTCCTAATGTTTAGAGGGAATCTTTTTCTGGAGCTTGCATCCATTGTTCTGTGTCCTATTCTCTGGAGCAGCAGAAAACAAGCTTGCTTCAACCTCAAGATAACATCCTTTCAAATAGTTAAACAGGGCTATCATATCACCTCTTAACCTTCTCTTCTGCAGGCTAAGAGAAGGTTGGGGTTTCCCAGTTTCCTAAATCTCTCCTCATAGGGCATGATTTCCAGACCGTGCATCATTTTAGTCACTCTCCTTGTGCCCGGGACACAGTATCCCAGGTGACGCCTGACCAAAGCAGAATAGAGTGGCACTATTATTTCCCTTGATCTAGACATTATACTTCTATTGATGTAGTCTAGAATCACATTGGCCTTTTTAGCTGCTGCATCACACTGTTGACTCATGTTCAACTTGTGGTCTACTAGGACTCCAAATCCTTTCCACACATAGTACCAGGTGTCTCCCATATGTCTATGTATTTCATTTTATTTATTTTTGCCCTAAGCGCACTATTTTATATTTCTCTGTCATTCATCATTGTCAGTGTGTAGCATTAGCACTACATGTTAGCATACATGTCCCTTAACCATCGTTTAGTTTTAGTTAGGAGGGGTGAAGAAGAATCTGACTTCTGCCACAAACGTCCCAAGACTCAGATATGGAAAGGGGGGGGGTGTCAAAGAAGGAAGAGAACATCTCCTGCCTCCACATAGCAGAGCATTTTTTTCCAGAAAACCTGGCACTAAATATGGGGGATTTTCTATTCTAAGGGGAGGCAACAAAGTAGAAACTCTCTTTAGTGTTGTTTAACTTCTCTTTATCAGAGTGTATCAGTGCTAATAAAGGCCTTTGGGAACAAATTAAATAATTTTGAGTTCCTTTTGTGTTGGAATATCTGAAAAGCTAGCCTTGCTCAGTTACATACCATTCCTTTCACAATACTGATATTCATGAAGGCAGTGAATTTTATTTAAGTGTTTTTTGTGGGTTTTTTTTAGTTATGTGGCTATGTTCTACAAGAGTTTATTCCTGATGTTTCACCAGCATCTGTGTCTGGCATCTTCAGAGAATGCTGATCTAGAAAAGAGTGGCTGTACAGTATATATATACTGTTTGACCCTGTGTAAGGAGGAGGGATTCCCATGTTAATCTGTGTATTGTTTTGTTGTTGATGGCAAGGCCTTAGGGTGGGAGGATATGCAAAAGAGGATTAGTGTCTGCTAACTGGTGATCATTGTCTGCTGGGAACTTTATTTAAGCGTGTTTAAACAACCTAGTAACAGGGGCGTAGCCAGGATTTTAGGAAGGGGGGGTCCAGACTAAGTGCCACCATTATAATGGGGCTTGGGTACAGCGGCGCAGCAGCACACACCATTCATTTTTTTAATGGGAGGGGGGGGGGCTGCCGCCCCCAAACCCCCCCCCCCGGCTACGTCCCTGCTAGTAACAACCCAAAATTCAGAGATGAATGGATTTTGTTTAAAGGACTTGCTTGCACTAGTCCATGTATTAAGCTGATTCTTCTTAAGCAATAGCAAACAGATAAACAAACAGGACTGTCTTGCATTTGCTGTTATTAACTTTAGGTGGCAAAATCTAGGATTCTTGTATCAATTTAAAGCATGAATTTAGGATTCTTGTATCAATTTAAAGCTTGTTTTTTGCTGCTCCAGAGAACAGGACATGGAACAATGGATGCAAGCTACAGGAAAAGAGATTTCACCTCAACATCAGGAGGAACTTCCTGACAATAAGGGCTGTTCAACAGTGGAACACACTCCCTCAGATTGTAGTGGAGTCTCCTTCCTTGGAGGTCTGTAAACAGAGGCTGGATGGCCATTTGTCAGGGATGCTTTAATTGAGAGTTCCTCCATGGCATGGGGTTGGACTGGAAGGCCCTTGTGGTCTCTTCCAACTTATGATTCTATGAATTTTAACTCAAACTGCAGAAATATGGTTTTGTGACCTGCCTATCAGCTTTGGGACAAAACGTTACTGAAGTGGTAGAAACATATGCATCTTGGCTTAACAAGATAAGATATACATTAATCTTTTACTTGTGCATTAAACCAACTTAAAACTATGATTTAAGATCTTGGCAACCATAGTTTCCCAGGTTAGGTCAAGTGAGTCTTGGCTTGTTAAGTGATGATAATCTGAACTAGTTTGCCCATTCATTTGCTTTCCCCAAACATTAAGACATCAATATATACAGAGCTGCATGTATTCTATCGTTGTTCCTCTTATTTTCACAATTGATTTACCCAGTTATCTTTCCAATATGACAGGTGTGAGTTCTTGCACTATATACACTAGATATTTTCCCCACAGTGAGTAATAGCGCTACATGGCCAGGCAAACAAATAACTTCTATGATAAGCTATTTATAAGTCCTGGGCAGACTTTTAAAAAGTTATTCAGTTTTAACTCTGACTACCACCACCTGGCAAACATGATTATTCACCATGCTGGCTGAAAGATTCTGGGAACTGTGGTTTGAAAAAGTAACCCATGGTCTAGTCCTGGGTTTAAGACACAACCATGCTCCAATGGTCTCTGCTTTTACCTTTGTACACTTTAGGCTAGAGTGAATACTTACAATCCAATATTTTATTTGTTTCATAAACAGGTAAAACTTTATATTAATGTAAAACAGATCAAAATAAAAAAAAAACCACACACTACAGGTCACAATGCTAGAGAGTATTAACATGTAAAGAAGTGCAAACTTCCTTCTCCAAATAATTTGCTTTGAAAGTCTTATCACAGAGACAATCAAATCTGGCTTATTTTAGAATGTGATGTACAGACCACAGTCATGAACCAGAAAAAATATCAAGAAGTATTAGAAATCTGGAAACTTTTTAAAAAGCTTTTTATACAAAGAGGACATGGGGAGGAGGGTGGCAGCAAAAATTCAATGAAAACATACAATTTCCACTCCAATAAAAAAAAAAAAAAGCAAGAGTTCCTGGTGAACACATAAAATTCTATAAAACTACCAGCCTTCTGTGGTTAAGTTCCTTTTTTTCCTTCGTTTGATTTAAAGTAGCATTAAAAAGGATAAAAAGTGCACAGACACCCTTATAAGGCACAAACAGATCTTCTGAAAAGAGATTGTTTTTTTGTTTTGTTTTTTAAGAAGAGCACTAACAAGAACAAATTGCTAAGTAAAGTCCATCTCTTAAAAGTTATCTGTCAGAATTTGAGAATTCCTTGTGAGGCTGGAGTTATGTAAAGCTGTGTATCCATTGCTGCTTTTTCTCCATCTGCTTCACAGTCCATAGCTATGGACTCTTTATCCTGCCCCAAAGCCCTGTGAGATGCTGCTACTTTGGAGAAATCCATTTTAACCAAAATAATTAAGTCAACATGCACCCTTTCCATCTCTGCACCACGGTGTAAACTTAAAGTTCTTCTTGAAATATAATCTCACTGGCAGTTAGTAAAAAGTTGCAGGGCATACTGAACCAGACCAACTAAAGCCAAACACTTCTACCTCCAAAGAGACTAAGCAAATGCTCATGCAGGTTTTTCTGACATAGCAACTGAGTATTAAACTGAAGGAGATATGGGGGAAAGTACACCATAGCAGTTAATCCCCCAAAATGTTAGTAGTAGAAAGGAGGTAGTGACTATGACTCGGTACTAGTGACTTGCTAATGACCAATTATTAAATGGCTAGGCTTGCTTAGAATTATGTCACATCTGGAAAAATATATGCCTTTCTTTTTGAGAAACCTCTCTATCCACTTTTCCACCTTTAGCTTTTGAGACTTAAAATGGTAGCCACAGCTGCCACAAAGGAATTCCATTCAAATTCATTGTAGTTTGCAGTCAACATGTTGCTTAGTTCCATGGTTGGAGTTAAGATGGTTAGGGAATAATCTCATCATGTCTGTGGCATTAAACAACAGGGACTGTGATTATGCACAATTAGAAATCCTCTTGCAAGCAAAGGAATCTCTTTGGACCACACTGTTCAGTGCCACTTAGGCAGGCAGGAGCTTCTATGGTCAACAGCAGAAGGTCAGGGAACTAAGCAGTGTTGGCTTGACTAGGATGGCTTCATATCTGAATAAAAAAAATTGTTTCAGACAACTACTCTGACCACATAACTGCAACTTTGAAGAATGGCTTAATTATGTGAAGCAGGTCAGCTTTCAGGTAGAGAGCTCATTTCCATGGATGGAGCTATGAGCACTGAAGCCTATCATGCAATAAATATATATTGCAAAAATAGGTAAATATATACCTTCAAGATATGAAGTGACCCTTAACTGGACTTTCAACATACCTTGTATAGACATTTTGGAACTGGCTGTCCAACATCTGTTAACAATACAGTCAAATCCTCACCCACCCACCCCCACACGAATGGTGCCTCTCCTCAGCAGCTTTATCTATGTTCAGCTATTCAAGGGCATATTGTGAAGCTTATGGAATACAAAGGAAAAGAAATCTACACTCTCCAGTTGTTGTAGTAGGAATTATCTGAATATGCTTTGCTTGCTTTAAATACTGCTTGCATATCGCCTTCACAATCTGTAATTCTAACATTATCAGTATTAAGAATCCTCTCCATGTGGATAACCATGGGGAGGGGGGTGTTCACTGGTTTATAACTTCAGTACAAACAAGAGAATTAAACATTAGTGTTTGGGGACATTTTGTGATTCCAGGCTATACTGATCTCACAAGGCAGCTGGCATCCCATCTGAGCAAACAGTTGGCTGTACCAACCAACCACACTGTAACACTAACCTCACCATTTCTGCAAGCCTCTGTATGCTAATTAAGACACTTGCAAGTTTTATGAAATGACTGGTAGTTGGCATGCACTATAATGTCTCAAACCACTAAAATAAACAGGCTTTCCTGCTTGACCCAAGATACTATCTGCTGCTTGAAGGAACTTGCAAGAGAAGTCCAGTCTGATGCCTTTGAACTAATTTTCTGTATTCAGAACATGACCGTAACCAACTGAGGGAAGGAATTGTACCTTACCAGTATTCAGCTTCTACCATAGTCTATAAATATGTGTGCGTGCGTGTGTGCGCGCACATACGTGCATGCCTTCAAATTGTCTGTTGCCTTATGGTGACTGCATGAATTTCATAGGGTTTTCTTATGCAAGGAATATTCAGAGGTGGTTTGCCAGTTCCTTCCTCTGTAATATTAATTGGTGATCTCCCATCCATGTAACAAATCAGGGTTGACCAAGATCAGATGGGATCTGGTGCCTTAAGGGTACTTAGGTTCTAAGTGTGAGCATTTTGGGAGTACAAGTATGATTTTGCTAGGAGCTGAAGGCTGAGCCAGGTGGATGCTAAGGTACCACTGACAGTCAAGCTGGGCAGCCACCTACAAGAAGCCCAATCTGTGCACCACTGAATATAGAGTTTATGCATGGGAAGAACTGTTATAGTCTCCTTGATGCCAACTACATCCCTGTAGGTTTAATGACAATTCTCTGCTGAGTTAGAGAGCTCCATACCTTATCTGTTGTGGTCAAAGTCTGCTCTAGTCCTTCTCTCCCTCCCAAAACATCAGAGTAGGTCACCTAAAAGGAGGGGGAAAGAAACTTGCCATTTCCCTGAGAGCAAGAGCACAAAGCCTGCGTTCTAAGAAACAACCCAAGTGGCTATATTCTCATCTGTTGTGGGTTCTTAGCTCTCCCATATAGGGAGTGTTTGAGATGTATTCTCTGGGGATCCTACAAACTGTTCTAGCACCGTGGTTCACAGGGATTGGGGCATAAATCAGAAAATATACAATTACGTCTACTTTGCAGAGCACCTGTAGCATACTGAAATACAGTAATTACTATCATGGCAGACACAACTGTTGTATTTCCATTTGATTTGACAGAGTTTCTTCATACAGGCTTTGGTTGAGCCAAAAAAAAAAAAAAAAAGGTTAGACTGCCTAGGGAACAGTGAGGGCATGGCCAGATTTGTGTGTGATGTGACACAACAAGGCCTCACTGAGAAAAGAAAATTAGTAAATGGGCCAAGGATATAGTGGTTTTATTGCTCTTTTTCTAATGTCCCAAGCCTGTTTCACATAATGCCATTCAGAGCTTCCTAACACTACAACCAAAGTTGCATTTCTCTTTTAAGATCAAGCATCTAATAATAGCTTGCAAATTCTTTTTCCAACAAACAATGCAAAGTGAAAAGCTTCTTGATTTCAGTTAGATGCCTCCATTGTAGAATAGAAGACTACTCCCTGGAGAGGAAGAAAGGAGGGCTCCCACATTGCTGCCTAATTTGTTGATACAAACTCTGTGGAAGGATGGCAGAAAACATCAATAAAAGCATTTATTTACAAATCACAAGGAAGGAAATTGTGGAAGTTTGAAATGCCAAATTCTCCCTCAATCTTATTCCTTTGCTGCCTGGTTACAAGGCCACCTGCACATGTCACTGTTCACAGCTGCTTGACTAGGGGCATTCATAACCTTCAGGGGTATCCAGTACTCCTCTTCTGCAGGCTGAGGCTTACTGCTACCAGTAAATGAATCTCTCTACATCAAGATATACGCAGCAGTTGCTCAGTACAGCAGCTGGAAGTTTCAAATGGTGCCTAAGAAAGGAGGGAAAAGCTCTGCCCAGAAATTGTTTACTTTTCGTATTCAGAGGACATTTATAGCTTTTTGCTTCTCTCACAGACAGACTTATTCATCCATGCAAGTGTCTTGCTCCTTAGTCTGGGTTCACAAACTAAGATAAAACCAGAAAATGTGGGGCACTAAACCGTGAATGAGAAGGTCACACTGACATAGACTACTTCTTCCTTCAGTTGTTTTGAAGTGTGATTTCAATCGTATGCCCTATATTCTCGCCCCTTGGTCTGTGAAAGGCGGGGGGGGGGGATGCCTTGAAATTATCCAATGTCATCAGTGTTTCCTGGCCTCTCAACACTCTTCAGAAGGTGACAAGAGAGGCTTCATGGCCTGATGCACTTCTTGACTTCTAAAGAAAACATTTAATCATTAAAATCTCCTCCTTCCTGCTTGAAACTCTATGAGAAGCTGGCTAATTTGCTAATTTTCCTAAACTGGGATAAAGTGCAAATAATTTTAAAAATTGCTTGCTGTAACACCTTTTGTGATAGGAGACAGCAGTACTGTAATTTGTAATGAGAACAAATGCACAAGAGTTTTCTTTCTTTTTTGAAATCTACAGTCTATTTAGAGTTCAGGTCCTACCACACCCTGTTTTTCACCCATTAGAGCAGCACCATTACAAAGCCCTGCCCACTGCACAGCTGTACCTTCAGCCTCCACGAGGACCAGAGAGTTGCCCAGTTCACTTAATTATCCCTGATTTGTTTCTACTGGTCAAACACATGGAAATAGAGACAAAAGAGCCACTCAGGAACCACCAACCAGCACAATAACCCAAAAGAAGGGACAGTAAGTTGTAGTAACTGTTAACAACATTCTTCCCCCTGTCTCTCATCATTCACACCCAGGTGGGGGGTGAAGTGAGGTTAAGGACGGTATATTTTAATAATGTCTTTGATGACCCGTCGGCAGATGGGGCAGCAGGCATTGAGTTGCTTTTTCAGCTTAAGACCACAGGTGTTGCAGAGGCACATGTGTCCGCAGGTGTAGATCACCACATCTACCTCATTGTCAAAGCAAACGGTGCACTCCCCATTCTTGCTGCTTGAGGGCTCTGGTGGTGGGAACACTGGGGACACCGGAGGACTCAAAGGAGAACTTGGAGCAGTCACTGCAAGGAAGCAAGAACAAAGAAACCTTGGTCAGAAGAGCCATTTCTCTGTCCTTTCAGACTACCTCTGGCACGAAATAGGCAATATTTCTTTGTCAGAGAGAGAAAAGTATTGATGATCATGGTGTACATGCTCAACCCATTTTTTAATTGTTAGCAAAAAGATTTTTCTGTAGTGATTGAAAAACTTGCAGAAACTTTGTCACAGATGTGACAACGGGACAAGAGAAAGGTGTGTCCCTTGCAGGAAGCAAAATCTGTATCAGACTGTCACTGCACTCTTAAAAACTACTTTCTGTTTCCAAGAGATCTTTAAAGCTCTAGAGCACACAGTATGACGCTGACGGGAAACTGCTATGTGACCTCCACATAATGATTTGTTCCTATTGCAGCTGCAGAAGAAACCACTGTCAACTATATTGTGTTTACTGCCTGGTATGGAAAGCAATCAGACCAGTGGGAATTACTCCTTGGAAAAGATAATCCTTGCCCATATATCACAAAAGATTCAGGTGAGCTTTATGCAGCAACACACATACATATATTTATCTAGAAAGAGAGACTTAAAAATAATAAATTGCATTTAATGTAACGGACTTGCAATTAGTGGTGGTTATGCAACATAAAAGTCTCCTTGTTCTATTTCATTAAGGGTGGCAACATTTTCAATTTGCCAATGCAAGATTAAGAAATTGTTTTGAAACAGAGAACATCTGAACCAGGATTCCATGGAGTACAGTTCAGAAGACACTCTGTCATCCAAAATTCCATTAACATAATTCTAGAGCATCTGGTCTGAAGTAGCTAAGGACATGGACCAGCTGTGAATATTTCTAGAGCAGAGGAGGTCATGATGAGTGATTAAGTAGCTTTGGCTCTCATCCAGCTGTGGTTCATTGCATACAAAATCTGTATTTCATTCATACGTAGGAACTTTATCCTTTTGGGGATTTCAGTAGTAGCAGGAAAAATATCATTTGTTTTGTCAATTTTATAACTGTTCTTTCAAACATGTTAGATTACTTAAATCATTATGATTTCTAATGCAAATAATTTCATATTATAATTTATCTCATTTTATGTTAATGGCATATTTCAGGATGGGTCTCTGGAGATTAGTGGTCAGGCTGGTCTAAATCTGGCATACTCCTCCTTTTCTATCCAGTGGGAATTCTCCTACCCAGCTGCCAGAATGGTGGTGAAAACTTCATGTTTCAGCAATAGCAAAGACACGTCTTCCCCAGGGGACATGTATATTAATCTCCATATGATGTTCACAATGTATGCCACAGTAGTCCACAGTGTAATTTTGACTTTTTGTTGTTGTTATCATGTGCCTTCAGGACTTTTCCAACTTGTAGCAACCCTAAGGAGAGCCTATCACTGGGTTTATTGGAAGGATTTATTCTGAGGAGATTTGTCATTACTTTCCTCTGAGGCTAAGAAAGTGTGACTTACCCTAGTTTCCAAGAGTCCTAGTCCGATACTCAACACCATTACATAATGCTGGTTCTACCTTCCAGGTTAACTACTGTAAGGTACTTTATGGAAGGCTTTCCATGAATGCATGTCCAAAGTTGAATCAATGAAATTCCAGCAGTTAATGTTTTGACCAGAACAGTTACCTTCAAGGGAAACCTCACATAAAGTAGGAGGACATGGAAAACAGCCTTCTCTGCTCTGGCACCCTAGCTGTGGCCTTATCTCTCATTAGAGGTCTCAATAGCATCCAAACTGGTATTCCACTGGAGCCAAATAAAAAATAGGGCCTGAAACCACAAAACCCAACTATTCCACTTTTCCTGAAATATTCACTGGCCAGGATTAGACAAGGTGGAGCTTCCACTGATCATTATCACAGCATAGATTTCATGTGATACACTGTGCTGCAATGGTTTGGGAGCTGGACTAGGATTTTTTAGGAAACCAGGGTTTGAATTCCCAGCCAGCCACAGACATCCACTGAGTGCTTGGACAAATCACACAATCTACATCTGAGAGCAAGGCAATGGCAAACCTCTTCTGAACAAACCTTGCCAAGGAAACCCTTGAAGCATATGAGAACAAGAGCAAATGTATCCTGTTGTTTGAGTTGAGAGGGGCAAGTCCTGAGGTCCAAAGACCAGTTTTCCTTCACAGGACCAACCTAGGTTGCAATGCTCCAAAAATCAAAACAGGAAGGGGATGAGAAGCCCACATATGGTTTTGGGCCTCGTCTCTTCTGAGGTTTGGGGCAGGGGCTGTGTGTGTGCACGTTCAAGTCACCTATTGAGGTTTTTTCTGATCCTTCAATATGGGAGGGGCATCAGTGGGAGTGTCCAGGAAGGTCTGGGGTGGAATGAAGGGCCAAAGAAACAGACAGTGCGCAGACTGTTGCTTACCCCTGCAGTACTTTGTGCTTCCATTTCTTAGACATTGTTTCTTTCATGATTCTCTAAGTTACTTTCTGTGTGCTTTAAAGCGCAACCTGTCATCTTAGTAAATGGCACCCTGAGGAAATGCAGGTACTTCCCTCTCTCCCTCGGCAGGGATTTATTGTAATGTGCCCTCTTTCAGAAGAGGCAAAACTCAAGTGGCAAGGCTTGGTTCTTAGAATACAGGATGTGAATACTCCAGCTACAAGAGCACAGAGGGAAATGCAAAGTGTCCTTTACCTAGGGATGATTCAGAAGCAGAAGAAGACCTGTTCACACTGAAAGCCATATCTGAGTCACTGTCATACTGGGAGCCTCCAGGGGATCCTGAGGGGGAGACCGTCACTGGACTGGACTGCACTGTGCCTGAAAATACAAAATACACATTCAATTCGGCTTCAGTACTGGGACAGGAATCTCTCAGATATTAAAATGCTGAACTGAGTATACTGGGATAACAGCATCTATTTAATCTCTGCAATGGGTTTTTACAAAAGAGTTCTGGCTGTACCCTGTTCCTTGTTCTCAGCTGCCAATTTATTTAAAGAAAATGAGATTCCTTTGGTCCCAGCCTTGCCTTAATTAATTGCATTGTTATGGCACTCTCGTTTTCTATCTCAGATTGTAGGGGCCCCAGTCTGATTGGCAAGACTGAAAGCTGAGACCCCCTTTGTTAAATTGGCATTTTTTCTACTAAATCCTCTTACTGCACTCATTCTAGTACACCAAAAAACTGGGGGGGGGGGGGAGCGCTCTGGGCTGTTTTTATTTGTTGTTGTTGCTAATGGTTGGCTATTTTTGAACTAGGGGGCCCCCATCAAAAGGTTTTGCCTTGCCCACCAAATCCAGGCCCCCCCCCCCCCCCACAATGGAAGATAATACAGCCTACATCTTCCTAATGACATGAGGGCTAACAAATGAAACAAGAGGCCTAATCAAAACAGATCAGCTCTGCTAACTAAATGGAGCCTCCCTAGCCAAAGACAGTGCATTTCAGTACCAGATGCTGTGGACAAAGATTAAGATGGCTAGAGGACAAAGATAAGTCAGCTGCTCTCGGGAAAAGGATTCACATCTTGGGCTAATCATGCAAAGACAGTTCTGATGCTATGCTTTGATTTAGAGTCATCAAACCAATGTTTCTTTTAAACTAGAAACATAGAAGTCAAATGATCTGATCTATGTCCTGAGGATGTTGCCCATAAAAATGCAGTGCTGGTGCTCAAGGAGAATTTGTATCATTGCATCTGTGCTGTGACCACGGCTCCCCTTTTTTCATGCTTTCTCCTGACATGAGTAAAATCTCATCGATTCCACCCCAACCTTCTGCACGTATCCTTTAGACATAAACTTGCATACAGCTTCAGGAATTTCAATTTATTGAAAGAACAAGGACAAATAGTTCCCCAAGTATAAGCTTATGTTTCAGCAACACCAATGCAAATTGCTGCTTTTGCCTAAGAGACTTAGGAGTTTATTGCATGTAATTTTCACGCTGATGCAGACACGAGATAGGCTCAGGCTGGAACGGGTTAAAACTGATTTTACTACATGCAAAATTGCTGCTGTACTACTACCCAACCATCACCTTTCCGTAGTACCAAAATCAGTTGCCAGAGGACGGGTGATGATCAGGCGGTAGTGCAGCAGCAATTTTGCATGTGGTAAAATCAGTTTTAACCCATTCCAGCCCAATCCTGTCCCGTGCCTGGGTCGGTGTGAAAATTAAATGCAATAAACTCCTTAGAAATAGACAAGGGCCCAATGAACCAAACTGAGAGATAATATTCCAGATGTCTGTAAAGCCTTATTTCACTAGCCTTTTTCACTTAGTTCTAGTTATTTACTTTTGAACTGGACTTACCTAATATTTTGAGCTGATTTATGACGCCATGGATTGTGAAGAACACCCATAGTGACTGTGAGGTATCGACGCACATCAGCATCCCACGACTCATCCCATTTATTCCATGGTGCACTTCTCCATTTGGCAAGACTACAAAGTTGAGGATGTCACCATTGTTGAGGACTGGGAATCCTCGGCAAACCACCCAGTACTCCTTGCGATCCAGAAGGAAGTCTGGATCTGCTGGAAGCTCATTGGTCCGTAAAGTACCTGGATCACAAGAGGTGATGCCAAATGTGAGAGCTCCATAATAGGGCAGTCCCAGGTGCCCAACTTCTACAAAGAGGTTTTCACCAATGTGCAGCGGTCGGTCAGAAAACACCAAAGTTCTATTGCTCTCTTGCCAGTTGGTGCAGGCAGACATCCGGTCCTGAGAGAAGTTGATGTCAGGCCCCCGGGTAGGGTGGAAACGGAGATCGGTATCCAGAAAGGCAGGCACCACTTGGGCAAGCTGCCGTCTGCTGGGGCAGCAAGGAATGGTGTGGTTATCTGCTGGCAGCCCAGGCATACGACTCAAGTTCAGATTGGCAATTTTGGCCACTACTTGGTTATTCTCTAGTTCATTGTTGTTAAAATTGGCTGAATCATGGCTGCTTTGTGGAAGGCAAGTGCTGAGTCGTGCATTGCTGAGACGGGTAGAAGTCATCGTTTCAGCAAACATGCTGTCTGTGAAATTTTAAAAGCAAAACTGTATTAGAAACAAGCTGAAAACAGTAACATGCTTTTGCTGGCTAGTTGTCTATTGGCTAGACCTGATAATTCATTACTGTCTTCCTTCCCCATAAAAAAATATGGCATCCTCCAGATGTCTTTGATTACAACTCAGCCACCATCAGTATGGCCTATGCTGTCTGGGGATGATTGAAGTTGTAGCTCAACACATCTGGACAGTTCCAACTGGGGAAGACCATCTTCCCAGTCAAGCTGTTTTTCTGGTTCTTTAAAACAAAGCCACGTTAAGGGTAAAAGAAAATATCTGGAAGTACATCATTTACAAAGCAGTGAAGAATCTTTCCATTAACCAAAGTCCCACCAAGTCAATATGCTATTATTGTCTCTAGAGTCCATAGAAACCACCTTCTAGATGCTTTGCATAGGAATTCTTATTCCCTACCACTCTGTTTTGCATTCATGAAAATTGAGGTCCACGCGGAAAAATTGGTCTATTTCTGACCTCCTCCCCTCCCTGAATTAAGGGTGAACAGATTTTGCACACTCTTATCTTCTTGTTAAGGAGAGAAAATATTCCTTTTCATGTCCCATCTCCCTCCTCTGCTTGTCCTTGCCAATTTAATTCACGTAAGAGGGACTGGAAAGAGAAAACATTCAATCACTTTAGAGACCATTAATAATAAATTGTGTAATATGTTGCATGCTAAAAGTAGTGACCTTTTAAAAATGTTTCAAAGCACACTAGCCTCTTTGTTATTTACAGGCCATGTGAGCAAGCAGCACACCCTCTTGGAACCATGTCCCATCTGATAGCATCAGATGTCAAGAAAACAAATCTAGAAGCAGATCACTCTGTATTAACTGTCCTACTCATTCTTACTGTGAGCTGACAATGGGGGGGGGGGGGGGGCTGGATGTTTTAGCCAGATCTTTGCATTAGGACATTTGGATGTTCCCAACAGGAGCCATATTGCTCAGTGTCTGTTCAGTCTTCAGCCAAAAAACACCTTGTATTTCTCCTTGGAGAACTTTGAATTCTAACTTCTTGGGGAATAGTATGGGAAAGAGGCTGGAGAATGTGAGAGTTGGGTTGGGGGGGATGTTGTACTGGTAGAGTTGGGTTTTTTTACCCTTGGGTTTTTATGTGCACCAATTTAAACCATTTATTTAATTTAATTTAAACCATTTTTAAAAAATTTAAACCATTTTATGTGCTCTAATTTAAACCATTTGAGATAAGTCCCATTAATGCATTCATCATGTCACTTCCAGAGCTCTCCATCAAAATTATCTTTTCCAATTATGCCCACAATAAGATGACAAAGCATACCTAATCCTTCTTGTTAAATCAACTCTAGAGCTACAGCAGATACAAGCAGTAAATTGACACCAAAAAGATCAAGCTGGGTAAATGATGCTGGCTTTATTCCGATAACCCCAGAGTATACCCGAGGCATGTGTTAAGAGCATGTTCTGAGAAGACCCGAGACAGCAAATGCATCACAGGCAGTGGCACCAAAGACCCTTAGTGCTTTGTAAATATGTATTCAGGGGCTTGTCTCTGTAGGACAAAAATAAGTCCACAATCACATCTCATTGAGCTATACTTGTAGGTAAGAGTAACTGAAGCCAAGTTATCACTCTGGAGGACAAGGTGATAATTCAAGAGCAATAAATCTCTTGTCTAAATGGGATAGATTTAAGGAGAGGAAAAAGCCAACACTTTGGAAAAGTTTCCAAACTCTTGGAAAGAGCATTACGACACTGCTGTCCCTCCCAGAGTTCTCTGATAAGCAGAGAAGCTGGTGTTTCTCTTGTGTCTAGGTGCTGTGCTTTCTAAAAACCCTGATAGGGCAGGAATGTAATGTGAGAGGCTTTAAGTGGCTCTCCAAGGAGATAAAGAGATCTAAAGACTGAACAAAGGAGAGAAAGGACGGACCTTGAAGATGAGTCATAGCACTCTCCTGGCAAATTGTGAAGCCAAAGCATAAGTGCAAGGGGCATCAGCTCATTTCCTTGGGCTCCTTGGTCACTGGTGCACACTTTGCCAAAGGTTTAGCCCTGTTTCATACTAAGGACACCTGCACAACTGAACTGGGACCTTATCAAGGGGCTCCATGTAGAAGATGTGCTATTTAAGACTTGAGGAGAGCAGCTTCTGGCAAAGGTGACATCCTTATTTTTAAAAATTGTTGCCAATGTATGTGTACCATGATGCCCAGGTATGCTACAGTCCAAACTGGCACCATAGGAAAGAGTACAAAGTCAGACCTCCATTTGCTTGCTTCAGGAAAACCTGCTCTGCAGATAAAACTTGTGAGCTGTGTTGGAGTGACTGGCAGACAGTAAACTGCAATTTAACTGCTATCTCTCTGTGCCAAATAAAATAGTTCTGGGTGGGGAAGAGTTAAAGGGAAAGTAGAAATGAGAAAAGAGATAAGGAATCTTCTGCACTTTAGTTGGGTGATACATTTAACCATGGGAGGGCAAAAACCTGATTACAGGTTTCCCATTTTCAAGTGGAGGTTTGGTTCATGAGAGGGTGCTGTCAGTCATTTAAAGGTACAAGCTTAAAGGTAAAGGTATTTTCAAAAGCATGCAAGAGCTAGCAATGGGTTTGGTTTTGAAATTACTGTGGAGGTTCTAAGACTGGTCACTTGTGTCCCAAATCACACCACCTTCTTTGTCTTTTCTGTCTACAATGGAAGCTCTGGTGAGGCTGCTGCTGCACAACACCATTCCTAACCCAAACAGAAGACATAGTTCTTGGGATTATTTGTGCAGTTTTTAACCTCTGCTTCTTCTGTAAATCCCAGTGCTGTAAATTAAGAAGAAACAGGAAGGACTCAACTGCAATCCTATATGGAAGATGGAGTTGAATAAAGTAAACACCTGCTCCTTGCTGACCATCCCAGCCTGGTGCCTGCCAGATATTCCGTACTGCAGCTCTCATCAGACTCT
This sequence comes from Sceloporus undulatus, assembly GCF_019175285.1. Lineage (NCBI taxonomy): Eukaryota > Metazoa > Chordata > Lepidosauria > Squamata > Phrynosomatidae > Sceloporus > Sceloporus undulatus. The sequence goes on along the minus strand of NC_056523.1, from coordinate 110,854,192 downwards.
GCTAACACAATCAACAGGGGGGAATTGTAGAAGCTGAATGTTAAAACATATGGCAGGCACTGTGATATGAGGTGCTGCCATAAACATATCCCAGTGGAACTGAACCAAAGCTCTATGCTGCAAACAATGATTAGATTACATCACTCCCCAAGTAAAAGATAAGAGGAAGCATTCTCAAGGGTTTAAAGAGCTGGGAGATAAGTGGAAATTATATATTCATGTGGCTTTTTTGCTTGCAATGTTAATCTCCATTCATTTTGTAAGGAGCTCATCTGCCAGAGGAGTGAATACACTTAGGGGAGTGAAAGTTCTAAGTAGACCTGACTAGAAGAAAATAAAAATGCAAAGCTTAGTATTGGGATTTTATGGTTGTCAATATAAGCAGCAGTTTTATTTGAGTGCCAATAATAAAATGAGAAGGTTCAGATGGGTGAGACAAAAGGAAACTTTTTGAAAGTAAGCAGCATTAGGTACTTTCCATGGCCGTCTTGGCTTTCTTCTACACAGTTATGGTCAATCAGAAAGCAAACAGTAAAATGAAAGACAAGCAACCTGTAGCCGTCTCATAATAAAACCCCAAAATTTGATTTGAAATTGCCTTCTCTGTGAGCACATATCTGGTTGTAGAAAAGATTAGCATATAGATAGAAAAATTTTGTTACAAAAAATATGCATACTTACCTAGTATTTGCACTTCATGGGTGATTCCATAAACATCTATCAGTGCCCAGAGAGGCCCAGAGACTTTGACGCCACAGTGAAACAAAATTGGCTCTTCATCATTGATGCTGTAGAAAACTCTCCCATGGCGATCAACCCAGAATGCCAGGATGTTATCTCTTAGCGCAAATCTCTCTGGCAAAGCTTTGGCCCAGAAGCCAGGCCTTGTTACTAGGTCTGGGCAGGCATACTTTGGGATGTCATCTGCACTCATCAGTGATGGATCGTGAGTGGTGAAGCCAAAGCGTAGCGCCCCACTCCACCCATGGTGCACGGAGACCAGCTTGAGCCGCACTTTCTCATAGAGGTGAATGGGTCGGTTAGTGAAAGTGATGCCATTGCAGAAACTGTTCCTCCGGGTGGCCTTGCGAGAATGGGCATCCAGGCGGATGTTTTTTCCTTTGGCCTGGAAGTGGAAACGCGGGGGCTCAGTAATAGTGAGGACAGAACGCCTCTCATGGCTACCATTAGGCAATGTGTAGTAAGGTCTGTGAGATACTGAGCGGGCCTGTTGGCTGGAGTCTGCAAAAAGAGGAAAGAAAAGGCATTGTAAGAATTTCTCACTTGAAGCAAACCATTCTAACTTAGACAGTAATGCTAGAAGAGCAGCTTCTTTTCATCCATCCACTGAGACATATACAGACTCTGCGCTGCTAACATTTTGACAAGTAACTTGGTATTAGCCATTCCTTCATCTGGGCAAAGCTTTGGTATTTTATGTTCTTGAAATTATGATATAAGAGACCTTTCCTACCAGTTTAAAACAAGTACTGCTTGGGGCCAATATTCAAACAGAATTAGTTCTAAAATTATAAAAACACCACCAACAAATTGTTTCCTTTTAACCTCCACAAACTTTTTTAAAAAGGAAAAAAAAGATGAAATGTTCAAATATTGCTTTTGCCCCTTTGCTTTTGTTGGGTACCAACAGATCCCCTGACGGGGCAACTGTTCTGGTTTTCAGGTAAACACAAGCAATTAGTTCTAGGGTTCCAGACTATGAAATATCAAATACTTCAATCCATCCAAACTCAATGTGGATGTAAAATAGAGCAACCAGTCTGGAACATCCTACTTAGGCAGCCTGTGTGCTCTGCAAGAAAGAGGAAAAGGCCAAGCCACTGATGAAGGTGTTGTGATTGGCTGCTGCTCCTTGGTTTCCATGCACTGCTCTATAAATGGAGCAGCATGGAGGAAGGTACCTGCTTTTGTGAAGTTCCTTGAATCTTTAATGTCATCCTTAAACTATTCACTCCACAGGTAGGGAGGTAACTTGTGTGTCAGGAACACTGTATAGTACCATATTTTAAGGTGTAGACTTATCTTTGTACTATTTTTCTTTTTTCTCCCCCCCCCCTTTTTCCCCTTTAAAAAAAACAATTCTAACACAAACAATCTGATTTGCAAGCAAAGTAACAGACATTCAGAAAACAAAAAGGCAGGAGAAAAAAGACAGAAAGGGGGAAAGGGCATATAACGAATGTATACAACAGGCATCTGCTGCTCTCCCACACATCCTGACCAGAATGAAAGAAAAACAAAACATTTTTCCCAACTAAATAATCCTACTAAAATAACTAAATAGCATAAACACAGATTATTACATCATCGGATTTCTTATTGCTAAAAAAAAATCCATAAATGGTTTCCAATCTTTCAAAAAATCTTCAGTTGGCTTATCCTTTACAACCCACATTAATTTGACTATTTGGGCTAACTTGGTAACTTTAACAATCCATTCTTCCATGGCCAATGCTTCAGTCCATTTCCAAATTTGAGCAAACAGTATTCTTGTTGCTGTTATCATATATCAAAGAAGTAATCATATTTCCTCTCTAGTTTTTTCTCCATAAAAAGATAAAGGTTTCCCCTTTGACAAGGTTGTCTAGTCATGTCTGATTGTAGAGGGTGGTGCTCATCTCCATTACTAAGTCAAAGAGACTCTGTTGTCAAAGACAACTCTGTGATCATGTGGCCAGCATGACCCCACAGAACACTGTTACCTTCCCACTGAAATGGTACCTATTTTTCTACTTGCACCTTTACATGCTTTCAAGCTGCTAGGTTGGCAGAAGCTGGGACTAGTAATAAATAATAATAAAATTTTTATTTATACCCCGCCCTTCCGAACGATCAGGGCGGCTAACAAAATGCACCAAAGTGCAAACAGCAAACAGATTAAAACACATATAAAAACAACAATCCTTAAAAACAATAAAAAACCCCTTAGCCCAACCTCACGGCCACGAGAGAGGAGGGAGGCCCACAGGAAATTTAGACGGGGAATGCCTGATTAAATAGGAAGGTTTTGAGACCCTTCCTAAATTGGGCCAGGGTGGTTCTGCCATAACGTCGGTGACGGGGGTTCAGTCCATCATGCAGCATTTGGGCCTTGAACTGAAAACCTGTCGATCTTGCAACCATCAGATTCAGCAGCTTAACCACTGAGCCACCATGCATGCCCTTTTCCCCATAATGCCTAATGAAAATATTTCTCGTGATATTACAAAATTTACCTTTAATTTTTTTTGGATTAAGATAAAAATCTTAGCCCACTAACTCTTCACCTTCTTAAGGTCCACCACATATTTAAAAAGGAGCCCCCCTTATCATGACATCTTCAACATGGGTTAAAAACATTCTGAGACATGTTCAATTTATCTTTGTACTGTTGATCTTCTTCTGCCAGATGAAAAGCAATGTCTGTCATACCAAATGGGGCTGCATCTGCACTGCAGAAATAATCCAGGTTGACACCAGTTTAACTGCCATGGCTCAATCCTGTGGAATTCTGGGAACTGAAGTTATGTGAGATATTTAGACATCTTTGCTGTCAGAGAGTTCTGGTGCTACAACAGTTCCCAGGATTACATAGCACTGAGACATGGCAGTTAAACTGGTATCAACCTGCATTATTTCTGCAGTGCAGATGCAGCCTAGGAGAACTAAGCCCACAAATCAGTAACTCGTGTGATAGTCTGCTGAAACAGTCCAACTAAGCAAGCATCTTGTAGTGCCTAAAAGACACCATGTTATGTTGTTGTATCATGCCTACTTGAAATCTATAGTATGTGTTTAAAACTTGATTTTCAATTTTAATTGTTTCCAAGCTTTAGCATCTTAAATTTAGAGCAGGGTGGGAATAATATAGTCCTCCAGATGTTGTTCAACTCTCTGCACCCCCTCCCCACCAGCTAGGCCTACTGGGAGTTAGAGTCCAATGACATCCAGAGAGCCACATAATTCTCATGAGTTGTAGATGAGGATAGCTTACATTCTGAAAACTCATTTGGGGAATCTTTGTTCCTGTCTTGTATTTCAGATATTTCATCTTGTATAATGACAGACATTTTGTTTTATGATGCCAGAATTGAATTGCACAGCCAGGGGAAAATTAAAAAAGATAAATTAAGCTCTGTGAAGCACTCCAATTGCACGTGCAATTTATGAAAAAAACAATTGGCTCCTGCAAAGCTGTTTTCATGGGTCTAACCTATGACTTCTCCTTATGGGTCTAACCTATGACTTCTCCTCCAAATTAGGAGGAATAGCTAATACTCCAGAGGACAGGATCAAAATTCAAAATGACCTGAATAGACTAGAAAGCTGGGCCACAGCTAACAAAATGAATTTCAACAGGGAGAAATGTAAGGTACTGCACTTAGGGCGAAAAAATGAAATGCACAGATATAGGATGGGGGAACACCTGGCTTAAGGAGACAACATGTGAAAGGGATCTAGGAGTCCAAAAGTAACCACAAGTTGAACATGAGTCAACAGTGCGATGCGGCAGCTAACAAGGCCAATGCGGGTTTAGGCTGCATCAATAGGTATAGGTCTGATAAGGGAAGTAATAGTGCACTGACACTATTTTGCTCTGGTAAGGCCCCACCTGGAATATTGTTCCAGTCTGGGCGCCACATTCAAAAGGACATTGAGAAACTGGAGTGTGTCCAAAGGAGGGGACTAAAATGGTGAAGGGTCTGGAAACCTGCCCTATGAGGAACGCCTTAGGGAGCTGGGTATGTTTAGCCTGGGGAAAGAAGGTTAAGAGGTGATATGATAGCCTGTTTAAATATTTGAAGGGATGTCATATTGAGGAGGGAGCAAGCTTGTTTTGGGCTGCTCCAGGAGACTAGGACCCGGAGCAGCAGGATGCAAAGCTGCAGGAAAAGAGATTCCATCTCAACATTAGGAGGAACTTCCTGACAGTAAGGGCTGTCGACAGTGGAACACACTGTCCTCGGAGTGTAGTGGTCTCCCCTTGGAGTTCTTCAAAACAGCTGGGGATGGCCATCTGTCCGGGATGCTTTGATTTGGATTTCCTGCATGGCAGGGGTTGGACTGGATGACCCTTGTGGTCTCTTCCAACTCTATGATTCTATGGCGGAACAATGTAATGGCAAGTATTCAATAATGATTTCCTTATTTTTAATGAAGATACACATTCATTAAATAATTATCATCTTCAGCCTGGGAGGGAGAGAATAGGCTGGCCCAGCTCCATCGGGGCTAGGCTGAAGAAAGAGGCTCCTCCCTCCTAACTGTCATCTTTAGGCCTGTGAGGGAGAGAACAGACTGGCCCTGCTCCATCGGGCTAGCCTGAAGAAGAGGCTCCTCTCTCCATAACTGTCATCTTTGGCCTGTGGGGGGGGGGGAGAGTGGGACTGGCCCAGCTCCATCGGGCTAGCCTGAAGAAGAGAGCCCTCCTCCAGTACATCTGCTTGGTCCAGGCCTCAGGGGAGAGAGATGATGGACCGCTCCTCCCCCCCCCCATTCCCTTCTCCTTTTGTGTCGTGTCTTTTTAGATTGTAAGCCTGAGGGCGGGAACCATCTATTATCCCCTCTGTTGTAAGCGCCCGGGATTCCCAGTGATTGGGTGGCATATATAATAATAATAATATAATAATAATAATAATAATAATAATAATATATAGGCATGGAAGGAGGGACCAGTAAAAAACAAGCAACCATCACAAACAATCTATTGACTGATATCTTTAATAGATCAAATCTGTAGGCCGTAGTACCTCTAGGACATTACAAGGATAGGCTTATAATGTAAACATCCTGCTAAGGATGACAGATACATGTTTAAAGAAAACTTTCCAAAAGAAGGGAAACTAAATGACTAGTAAACCAAAATAAATAAATGGGAGAGAAGCTTTTGAGCATCCCATGAGAAGCCTGTGGGTTATAATTTACCCTCTGGCTTTACTGGATAAGTTAGCATAAGTAGAAAAGTTGAGACCAGAAAGCAGTAGCAATTTCCTGCAGGCAAAAATGTGGTGCTTTTGGCCACAGCATTCTGAGAACTTTATACACAAACACGCGCACGCACACACACACACACACAGGTTGAACGTGAGTCAATAGTGTGATGCAGCAGTTAAAGAGGCCAATGCAATTTTAGGCTGCATACATAGAAGTATAGTGTCTAGATCAAGGGAAGTAATAGTGCCACTCTATTGTGCTTTGGTCAGGTCTCACCTGGAATACTGTGTCCATTTCTGGGCACCACAATTCAAAAAGGATGTTGACAAGCTGGGGTGTGTCAAAAGGAGAGTGACTAAAATGATGAAAGTTGTGGATACTATGTCCTAGGAGCGACTTAGGGAGCTGGGTATGTTTAGCCTGGAAAAGAGACAGTTAAGAGGTGATACGATAGCCCTGTTTAACTCTTTGAAGGGATGGCATATTGAGGATGAAGCAAGCTTGTTTTCTGCTGCTCCAGAGAATAGGACCCGGAACAATGGATGCAAGCTACAAGAAAAGAGATTCCACCTAAACATTAGGAAGAACTTCCTGACAGTACAAGCTGTTTGACAGTGGAACACACTCCCTTGGAGAGTGGTGGAGTCTCCTTCTTTGGAGGTCTTTAAACAGAGGCTGGATGGACATCTGCCAGGGTTGCTTTGACTGGGAATTTCTGCATGACAGGGGGGTTGGACTGGATGGCCCTTGTGGCCTCTTCCACCTCTGTGATTTTATACACACACACACACACACACACACACACACACACACTTAATTACAAGAAAACAAAAAATAATGGCCATGGAGGATTTACACAAATTCAATGTAAATGACAAGGAAAATGAAATAGTTAAAGTTTCCCCATACTTTCGATCAATCATTGATCAGAATGGACATTGTAGTAAAGACATCAGCAGAAGACTAGTACTGGGAAGGGCAGCTGGGAAAGAATGAGACAAAATCCTGAAGTGCAAAAATAGACAATAGAACACTAAAGTTAGGATTGTCCATACTATCGTATTTCCCAGCACAGTATATGAGTGTGAGAGCTGGACAGTGAAGAAAGCTGATAAAAAAAATCAACTCATGTGAACTGTGGTGTTGGAGAAGAGTTCTGTGGACATCATGGATGGCTCAAAAGACAAACAAATGGGTCCTAAACAAATCCAGCCAGAACTCTCTCTAGGAGCCAAGACACTAAATTGAGACTGTCATACTTCTGTCATGTCATGAGAAGACATGACTCGCTAAAGATGATAATATTTGGAAAGGTAGAGGTAGTAGGAAGAGATGAAGACCACATATAAGATCGATAGACGTGATCAAGGAGGACACAGCCCTGAGTCTGTAGACTTGAGCAGAGCGGCTGAGGTGTCTTGGAGGTGTCTCATTCACAGGGTCACCATGAGTCAAAGGCAGTTAACAACAACAGACTACAAGGCAGTCGTGGAGAGGTGAGAAACACCTGCCCTTTTAGGATCTTTTTTTAAAAAATAACCCAACAACCAGTAGTGGGAATAATATAAGCACACAGTTTTATCTTTAGGTGACAAACAGAAACGGAACTGGTAAAATATTTCTTTTCATTACATTTATCTTAAGAACAAAGAGTTATAGGGAAAGAATGGACTGAGAACTACAACAGTGGTACACACTTCACTGCTTAATGAATAGTGAGTAATAGATAGGCTTAAAGGTAAACATTTCCCAGGCATTCAAGGCAGCATTTACTTCAGTAAATAGCTGAAGATTTATTGTAAACTTTGATAAGACCATGATAAGACCAAAGGACTCCAAAACAAAGACTTGCATACACAGACATATCAACCATTAACAAATCCAGCTTTGTGTTAATGAAATACAGCCTTCTTCCAGTTGTTGCCACTGTCATAAACAAAAGACATTTGCTTTGGGAATGGCAAAACTATATGCTTGCTCTCAGAACAGTGCTATAGTTTGTATGGAGTCCAACTGATCTTTATTGTTACATAATGAGTCTCCTTTATCCAAATTGGGTTCAGAAGTGTTTTGGATTTTGGAGTTTTTTGTTTTGTTTTGTTTTGATTTTGGAATACCCATATTTGCATATATATACATAATAAGATATTTTGGAGAGGGGACCTAAGCCTAAAAACAAAAGCAATTTATGTTTTATGAGTGTTGAGCATGGTGTAGTGGTTTGAGTGTTGGACTACAACTCTGGAGACTAGAGTTTGATTCCCAGCTCTGTCATGAAACCTACTGAATGACCTTGGGCAAGTCACATACTCTCAGCCTCAGGGGAAGGCAATGACAACCCCCTCAGAACAAATCTTGCCAAGAAAATCCCATGATAGGGTCTCCTTATGGTTTCCATAAGTTGGAAACAATTTGAAGGCACACAACACCACCACCACCACCACCACCAACAACAACAACAACCTGTACTGGCCTAACTCCAACATTAGTTATATCTAGGAAGATCCCCAGAAATGAATGGAACTTGATAATCACAATTAATTAATTTCAATGGATCTGCAGTAGATAGGACTAATATTAGACTTACTCTGTTCGCCACACAAAAAACAACAGATAAGAGCTGCTCTCAATTTTTTAAACATTGAACTTTCCTTTAAAATATTCTGTTAGTACAATGTTTTGGTCCCTCAAAAACATGCCAACAATGTTATCAAGGTAAACACAGAAACAACAATCATCATAGTTATTTTGCACAAAAGTCTAGGAAAGAAGGACAGTACAATACACGAACAGAGCTGAATATCAACCAGAATTTTCTGTTTATTTACTGATGCGGTGCACAAAACTAGAGAATGCTGAAAGGATTGACGAGCAATGTCAAATGAGATGGAAAAGCAATTGTATAGCCAAAGTGCCACTTTCATTCTCAGCTGATGAATGGGAAGTTTAGGCCAGAGGTTATTTTTGAAGGAAAAAAAAACAGGAAAGCACGTTGAGATTATACAATAGGAAATTATCCAGAAGGAAATGAATGGATAATGCATTTATAATGCCACCTTTTACTAGCATGAACACCTGTCAGTAATCCTTCAAAAAATAAAATACTTGGCTAAAGCCAGGAAAGATATTAAGAAAATCAAAGAGCACTGAAAACACAGATGTCCCAATAGCAAGTATCATTTTGGGTCAAGGTACTTTAAAAACTTGGAAGGCTGAAAATCAGTTCCTTACATAGGAGATGGGGTGAAAAGAGTGTAAAAAACTATTCTCATGCACTTTAAATCAGCACAGTCTAGTAACTTGATGTCATTCCAGTGGATAATCACCACTTTTTTCAGTGAAGGGAAATGTGCAGCTATAATATGAGGTTGCATATCTAATCAGCAACAGATTTGGTGCATTATATAATAGAGGTTCAAATCAGTGAATTGGTGGGGTTGGTTCCAGGATACACCGTGGGTGCCAAATCCAGGGATGCTCAATTCCCATTGTATACCATGGCATAGTAAAATGCTGTTCTACTTATAAAATGGCAAAATCAAGGTTTGCTTTTTGGAATCTTTTAAAAAAAACATTTTCAAGCCATGGATGGTAAACTGTAATAGCTGAAGTATTAACAGGAAATGATTGTATCTGTATGCAACTGTTGGCCATAATTTCAGGTTATGTGATGAACAAAAATGAGTCTGCATGGTTTGCCAGGCTCCCATACTTCCTGTGTCCTTTCCTCTTCCTTTCACATGACTGGAAGGAGAAACAGACCAGAATTTAGTGTTACATTAGCAGCTTCCTGGATTTTTGCCACATGTCAGCCAGGAAAAATAAATTCTGTTTTGCTAAACAAACCATACAAATAGTCCAGCATTTGAAGATGGTTCATCTAGCAATTAACACAGGGTTTATTTTAATTTACAATACCTGGGTTCTCGTGAACCAACAAGCCATAAACCTGCAAATATTAAACTAAATTCTAGTCTATTCATCCTCTGTGACATGTGGCAAAAGAAGCAGTGATAAGTGCTCGAGCCCACTCAAGTAGGCATGGTCTTCAGTTAAAGCTTTTCTATATGACTGCAAGCTCATCTCCTGAAGTATGACTGATCATATGGGAACTTGTGACATTAAATTTGGTTGAGGTTTAACATCAAATATAACGTGAACAACATTAAGTGGCCATTAAGTGCCCCCTTTATTATTTATTAATTAATTGATTTATTAAAGAATTTCAGGGTTTTCCCCACAAAAGACAAAAATGAACACATAATGCAAAACACCCGAACATCCAGAAATATTTGGAAGGGAAATGGACATTCTACCTATAATGCTTTAGATTCAGGGCATGTACAGAGCAATACTGAAAGAAAAAAAAATGAAATGTTGCAGGGAATAAAGAGTTGAACTGAAAGAAGATACGGTCTATTTGGAATGGAGGAAGTTTTGTTTCATGTAATGTAAACAGTGAGCCCTGGTGGTGCAGTGGTTAAATGCCTATACTGCAGCCACTCACAAACCACAAGTGAGTTCAATACCAGCCAGGGGCTTAGGTTCAACCCAGCCTGGTATCCTTCAGAGGTCGCTCAAACAAGTACCCAGCTTGTTGGGGGCAATTGGTTTACACACTGTCTTGAGTTTAGGGGGTGGTGGCAGCTGGGGGGAAATTGAGCTATGTAATGGTTCTATTTACAAGTAATCTGAATTTGACGAATGTGTTTCTGTTCCTTAAAAACAGAAAGATCACAGTGGTTTTATTTTATTTTTTTAATCTCTTCAGATTATTGGTTTGCAAATATTCCAGGTAATCTCCTACTCCTTTGTGTAGCCCTCATTAGTTATACATATTCATTTAATCCATATCTCTTTTAATTTACTTAGCTAATTAAGTCAGATGTGTGACTGGTGGAGCCTGGCTGTATGGATATAGAGCCAGATGCTGTATCCCACCCATCTGGATTCAGAAAAGCTCTTGGATGCCAATCTTAATAGAATTTTGCTGTTATATTTGTTTCATTAAAAAAATAAGATGTGTCTCAAAACCTTGGCTTTGCATTGTATATTTTTAAAAAAGGAAAGAAAGAAAACCAGAGAAATAAGTTTAAAAAATAGTTACCCTCAGTACATTTCTGGTATTGTTTGGCTGTGTAACTGAGGGGGGGGGGGGAGCAAAGCTTACTTTAAAAATATGCTGTAGCTTTCAAAATTCCATTTTAGAATATAACTTTTACTGTAAACAATATTTAAACCAAAAAAAAGATTCCCCGAGACATTCAAAATATAATTTGCATGTTCTCCTCCACAGCAGAAAAATACTGTGCCTCTTTGGTTCTTAACTAAACTTATCAACATTACAATCACACAATGTTCATCTCTTGAACACTCAAATGACTTAAGCTGTTTGGTGTCTCTCAACAGCCATGGCAATTACAAGCAAATTATAGGAAATACTGAAATTGAAAGACACATTAATAAACTACATACCTCTTACCAAAAAAAAAAAAAAAAAAATGCACAAGAAGAGTAAAGGAGTATCTGGCTTTAGTGAATCATGAAAGCAGAAGAGGCCAGAAGAGGAGCAGGCAGCTATGACACCTCTGTTGTTTTTGGACTGCAATTCCCAAATGACCATACCACTGGGGATGCTGGATATGGCTGATGAGGTTTTTAAGCTATAAATAAATCTGGGAAGCCGCAGTTGGTCAATCCTGATATAGCCCAATGCCTTGCATCAAGCCAGAACAACTACATATCAGCCCACAAAATATTAACCAACATAATAATCAGACTACAATGTTCCATGATCAGAGAACAAGGAGAACTGGCCAAGATGCTTAGAGATCAGATAGTGCCAGATCACAAACAAGCTACATATTACAGGAAAACAAATCCTTCCCAACTCCCATCTGAGCCAACAGTTCATTTGAATTAGAAGGATGTTCCTTCCCAAGCCCAAATATGGTAGTGCTAGCCCTCCAGCAAGTAGTAAATCATCCCTTGACTCTCTGTCAGAGAACATTTTAAGCAGACCCAATATATCCAGCATCCTGTCCTAAATTATTCAACATTTCAAAGGCAGAGAGGGGGGAAATATTGGCTGTGGGCAGTAAGATGCTAACTTAGAAGCTTATCAGACGAATTTTTCTCCCATTACACGAATGGGAAGGGGACACTTGGGGCCGTGCGTCACCAAGAAAAAATGGAATTTACTGCTCACTAAAGTGTCCTCAAAATGGCTCCATTCTGTTTCCCGGCCCCAAGCCGACTCCATTCAGTGCTAAGGGGTGTTAAATGTTCGGGTCGGAAGTCTTCCAGCCAAGTAAAATGGCGCCCCTCAGCACCGAATGGTGATGCGCGGTCCCAAGTGTTTCCTTCCCGTTCCTGTAATGGGGGAAAAATGAATGTGATAGGGTTCTTAGATTGACAGTTAGAGTGATTCAGGCCTGTTCTTCTAAAGAACTAGCAAAAGAGTCACTTATACATCTTGAATCATTAACATTGTAAGGATGGAAACTATACAACTTTGTGGTGGAATCCCCAGATGCATGGGGAGCACACATTTCAGCATATCCCTATTGCAGATATTACACAGGAATCATGAACAAAGGATGTCACTTCAGCATCCTGTATTGATGCTTCTTACTAGCATCCAAAGCTGCTCTTGGACAGTTTCCACCAATTTCCTCCTAAAAGATTTAGTGACAATTTTAGAGTCAGTCATTCTTGTACTTTTCCCTTTCCTCTGTTTTCTTTCTCTCCCCGCAATCCTAAATGTGCTACACTATCAATAAATAGAAGTAACATTGTTCAGTCAGAAAGATTAAAGACCCACAATGGCAATATCATTACAAGTGTCACTCAGGATGAAAATTGCAAATATTTGAGAACATTGCAAGCTGACAATATCCAACATAAGAGAGTGAAAGAGAATACTAGTATCAAGTATATAAAAAGATTACACAAAATCTTAAAACCAACATTTAATGTTAGAAATATAATCCAGGTTATAAATTCCTTTAGCACACTACTTATCCAGTAAATTGATGGTACTGTTGACTGGACACAATTACTCCCTCCTCCTTTACCTGGCGTGTATGGAGCATATCAGTCCCATACTCCCAAGCCTTTTCTTACAAGAAAAAATAGAATATTTATATTCATCTATTTAATATATAATAAATATAATCTCCTTTGGCCAATTCACCAGCTTTTGGCATTATCTTTAATAGTCCATTTGTTCCCTGGACCTCCAAATGTTGTATAGCAAGATCCATTATTTGTAGCAATTCTGGTCAACAGTAAGGCATAATGGGAGTGATGTCCATCTGTTTCTGGAGGGCAGATGGGTCCTCACCTCTAGCCTTAGAGGTGAGAACAAATTCTCATGGCACATCAGGTGCTTGAGGTTTTAGTCTACAAATGAACAACACTGTCAGAGGCAAATGCAACTCAATATTTTTTATTAGTCGCATTCCACTCAGAACAATTATTTAATACAACTGCTTTTTTTACTACCTACTCTACAGTTGCAACTTCACTGCAGGGTTTATGTCACTGGAAGCACTTTTGAAACATTCAGATACTATGTACACAATGTGAATCTATTTGCTCCACGTGGGAATTCGTGTTATTAAGACATTTGTCCTCATACAGTAGAACTGGGTGCTTGTCACCAGAGTGCTAGCCTTTAGCTGCTTTGTCCAACATGTTTTATTTTTCTTGTTGATTTGTCCCCGAATTATTTCAATCTGTACAGTACTTTCAAAGTCCACTTGGATTCATGATGAGTGGAACAACAGAGAAATACAGTATTGTGAGGGCCTATATACCCAAAAGGTATCAGATCCTGTTTCATCTTGGAAGCTAGGCAGGGTCACCCCTGATTAGTATTTGGATGGGAGACTGCCAATGAATACCAGGTGCTATAGGGTTTATTTCAGAGGATGGAACAGGCAAAACCATCTCTGAGTTTCCCTTGCCTAAGAAGATCCTATGAAATCCATTGGGTTACCATATGTTGACAGGCATCTTGAAGGCACAGAGGCAGTATTGTGCCATGGGGAAGAAGGGATTTGGAAAAATAGAACCAGTGGGAGTGAGGAGATGTTGAACAAACACTCTTTTCTAGAGGGACTCCATAAATGATGCCCTTACTTGTTGTCAGCTCTTGCCCTTGTATATTCTCACTTAATTAAAACCTCTACGGCATATTCACAATGGGAGTAGAAGACTCCATTTGAAATACAGTTTGAAACACCCAGGAGAGAACAAAGTCAAATGAAAAAGCTTTAAACAGTAATTGATTTATGAGAACAAGCTCTGAGGCTTGTTGGCATATAGATCTCTGGGGGTTCTTCTTTCACATGCTTTAGATAGAGAGCTTGGTCAAATTGCTCCTGTTGCCTGTCTCTGTAAATGAGAACAGGTGTTTGTGCCTCAGAGCTGTAAGAAGCATTTATTCATTCGGTGTTTAGATTTTGGTTCTTTTGACTTAGCACTGAGGCAAGAATGGGCTTTGACATTTTATATGATGCAGCTTTCTAGGAAGTTCTCAGTGTTCTGTATAAAGCTGAAGGTTGTTATTTGTAGGGTGTAAGCCAGGGGTATGACTACAGGGGAGGCATTGCCACCCTAAGTAAGAATTCTGCTCCTCCCAAATGAAATTTTTCTTCAGTCCCCAAATTTCTAGCATGGAGCTCAAAAATCCAGCTGGGTAATTAAAAATACAATTTAGGCATATACAGAAAAGAACAGGCAAAGTTACCAAGGGAATGTGAACACAGCCAGTATCAGAGTTTTAGGCGTGAACAGTCTTCAGTGTCTCACTCTCTGTGCTGCTAGAAATTTGAGATGGAAGGGAAATTTGATAGGGTAGCAGAATTCTTGCTACACCTCTACAATGAACCATGAGAAGTAGATATGGCACAATTCCTGGGTGTAATACCCCCATTTTTTGTACCTGACCCACAAAGCCCATTAAAATGCATTTTCTCATGTTAGCTTATGTTAAGGAAAGAGTTTTCTTAATCTTTGTTCTGGATTTCAGTTCAGGTTAGAAGTCTGAAGTTCTAGAAAGTATATTATGGTGATGCTGCCTGGTGCTTCTTTGTCAGGTGCCAAGGTAACCCACAACCTCAAAATCCAAGTATCTTTATGGCACGAGAGTGACCGAAGTAATACTGAATCTGAAGGAACAATAAAAAGCAATTGCAGTTGTTGGATGCATTTGGCATAGTGTTTCTTCTAAGGCAGGGAAGTATTTTTATTTACACATAAGGCATTGATATAGTTTTTTTTAACATTGTTTCCATGCTATTAAATCATCCTTTTTGCAGAAGAATGTATGTAAAATTTAACAAGTGCAAAGAAGAGCTTCTAGGATCGTTGTTGGAATGTGGAATTTACCTCAAAACCAGAAGAGGTTTAACTTCTCTTTATCATGGGTAGAGAAATGGGGACCTAGTCTTCCATTTATTATTATTCTCAGTTTCATACAATACTGACTGGCATTCTGGACTATCAGTGATTTGGATTCTATTCAAGAATCACTGGACAACGTGGCACATTTCAAATAATGACACATTTTGCAATGGCCTATTGTGTTCCTATCTGTGGCAATTTAATTCAGATGATTTCTCAGTTTATTTGGAATTGCTCTCAAGAGCACCTACCAGCAATAGAGCCACAGTTGTTTTCTTTTCCCAGTGGCACTGATTCTCCCTTTGTAGGTCTCAATATTTTATCATCTCTCCCTGCTCTTAGGCTGCACCTACACAGCAGAAATAATCCAGTTTGATACCACTTTAATTGCCATGGCTCAGTACTACAGAATCTTGGGATTTGTAGCTTGTTGTGGAACCAGAACTCTAAACAAAGAAGACTAAATGGCTCACAAAACTATATTTTCCAGAATTCCATAGCACTGTGCCTGGCAGTTAAAGCAGTGTCAAACTGGATTATTTCTTCTACAGTGCAAATGCAGCCACATCTATAATTCAAACTTTCTTATTCTCAACTACAGTTATGTCTGGCATATTATGTTTTAATTGTTTATCAGTTTAAAGTCCCATCAAAACTTTATTTCAACTTTTAACCACCCCCCCTCTAGTTCCTACTAGTTCTATGGATGTCTAACTCCCATTAAATACAAGGGATAGTAAAATGATATGCCTGATATAAAATGGCAAAATCATGCTTTGCTTTTTGGTGTTTATGTATATTTTTAATATTTTCAAGCTGTGGATGCTTGAATCTATGGATAACAAATCAATGAATATGGAGGGCCCATTGTATTTTGCTAGGTTTTCAACAGTCCTCCTTTACTTTATAAAGCCATCTTTTGTGTCTTCACAGTTCACTATTTTTTTTTTAATTTACATCTACAAGCATTATCTCTTTGCGTTCTTTGATATATTTGCTGGAAAAAAGTCTCTTTTTCACCAGTTTGTTTTATTTGTATTAATCCCTGGCAATGAACATTATGGGTAGAAACAGCTGATCGACATCTCTTTGAAGGTATAATTTTCCAGGTTTTTGAATCTAGTGCATGAATAAAGTCTCTTAAAGCATATATATTTAAAATGTGGTAACTGTTCCATAAACAAATACAGCAAAAGAAAATCTGGAATATTTTTACGTGTTTATTTCATTCTGTGTTTTTTTCTGGACCCCAAAAGATGCAGTCTTCACAATATGTGTGCTGCTTAGATGTTACAGAAATAAAGAAGTATATCTATAGCTGTCTATATCTATAAGTATAGACAGAGAGATCTGAAGTTCCCAGAAAATTTGACACCATCCAAAAATAAAATGAAAATTTTAGGAATAATTGGAAAAAAAATATACTATCAAACCATTAGGCTACTTCAACTTGTGTTAAACATTTTATTTATCATTCTAAAATATAATATTCCACAACCCATTCCCCAAATTTTCAATAAAATAAGGCTTTGTAGACAAAAAAAGAAAATTATGTTTTGCTCCTTAATTTTTCTGTGTTTCCCACTCTTGGGATTCATAACTCTCTGAATCACACACCTTTTAAAATATCCTATTGTTCAAATGATGTGAGGTGGGTGACCGCTGCATTTTTGGTTGACCTCAAACCCATCTAGAATGTTTTTTAAGACTTCAAAACACCTTTGGAACGAAGAATGGATAAGGTAGCCATTGCCACAGATTCATATTTAATCATTTCCTTTTCACATTTTAGAAGCTACATATGAGGGATGAGGCTTTGTTGGTGTTACTACAGAGTAAATTTACAGCGCTTTATAAATAAAGGTTAATAATAATAATAATAATAATAATAATAATAATAATAATAAAGACCAACACTACAGCACTAGGATGGCTTCTTGCCCTGAATGTGGGCAGGAAGCAGCTTTGGTTTTACATTCTGGATTTTGATCCATACTGTCTCCAAATGTGCAAATGTACAGTTTAGCTGACTCTGAGGGCGAATCTGACTTGTCATACAAGGAGCTGTATTTATCTGTCACGTGCTTACTGACTAGAAATGTCCTTAGAAGAAAATCCTCCTCCTCCTCCTCCTCCTCCTTCTTTTTCTTCCCAACCAGAGAATGTTTTATATGACCCAGATTTCTAAAGAAAGGTTTAGGGTCTAGATTCTAGGCCAAGGAACCAAGTGAGGACGTGGATGGCAGGAAATGAAACTTTACAAACAGCAGAAAGTTCACAGAAATTCCACTAGAATTCCTATTACACACAGTCTTTATTCTGTTCTCATATCACACTAACCCCATTGTTTCACTTAGTAATTGAGAGCACAGGATTTTTTTTTTTAATCACAGTTCCCAATATGGCACTGGATATGCTAGCTGAAGGATTCTGGGAATTTTACTATCCAGAAGTAACTTTTCCAAGCTCTGTAGAAATCATAACCTTAGGACTAGCATTATTTGTGGTGTTATGTTTCTTCAAGTCAGCTCTAATTTATACTGAACTTTTACTAGACTTTTTTTTACAAGATTTATTCAAAGGAGGTTTGCCATTGCCTTCCTCTGGAGCTGAGAGAATATGGCTTGCCCAGGTTCACCTAGTGGGTTTTCTTAGCTGAGTGAGGATTTGCACCCTGGTCTCCAAAGGCCGGAGTCCAATATTCAGACCACTACTCCACACAGGCTCTCACTAACATCACTACTACATCATTATCTGAAATGGCAAGATATAGCCACCATTTTCCTCCTTGCAGCTTCATCTTGCAACGACTTGCAAAACAGTAGACTGTGTTATTGAGAGCAAACTTCATGAGTTTCACTTGTGACTTAATTTCCTTCCCTCCTACCAATTTAATCATCTATCCCATGACATGTCCTAGAGCAATGAACCTTTGTGCATTGCAGTTCCTCTCTATAAAAAATAAATAAAAACATCTCATTCTCTGCAGTGGGAAAGTTCCTACAAAGGCAAGGATCAGTCACATCGTTAAAATCCACATACAATGGACCTGTTACCTGGAATGGGAAAATTACCTAAGGGCCATGTCATTCTCATTAACAGAACATCCCTTAGCCATATTATAGTGTCACAAGCCAAACTGCTGAGAGAACAAACAACTGGCTTACTGAAGCTAAATTCAAATACCCCTAGTTGTCACATAAAATCCAGAACAAGGCATACCTTATTTCATCAATAAATAAAAAGGTCAGGAGTAAAATCTTGTCACAATTCACTTCTCTTTTGGAGTGATACAGAATATCTATAATAAACTACATTCAGACATTCCCCCTGTGTCCGAGGCCAGAGCTTGAGAAAGTTACTCTGGACAATAGTCCCCTGAATTGCTCAGCCAGAATGGCTATCCTGGGAGCTGTAATCCCCCACAAAAAGTAACTTTCCTGAACTTCATCCATTGTAAGACAGCATATCCTTTCCCCAAGCATTCCCAGGGGCAACCAAGCTCTATTTGGGACCTAATGATAAGCCAGGTGTGGGCAACCTCCTGGTGTATGTGTGTGGTCATATTACAGTTGGCGGATTTGCCATGCACGGATTTGAACATATGCGTATGGCAAATCCGGGGATTTTGTCCCCAATGGTGGCGCGCGTGCACGCACGCCGCCATTGGTGACAACTTCCCTCCCTCCTCTTTCCTCCCCCCGGCGGCGGCAGCGGAGGACCAGCGCCAGAGGCCTCTTTGGCCTCCTCTCCGCCGCCACCGCCGCTGCCAGCACCTCTGTGCAAGGGCTGGGTGGCGGGCTGGAGGCCTCTTGGCCTCCAATCCGCCAACTTCAGCCCCTGCATCGAGCTGCTGGCGCCGGCAGTGGAGAGGAGGCCGAAGAGGCCCCAGCGCTTCATCCTCCTCCTCCTCCTCTCCGCCGCCATTGCCGGGGGGAAAGGCCTGGCGATGCTCCGGAGGCCTCCAGGAGCAGCGCCTGGCCTTTCCCCCAGAAGCGGTGGCAGCGGAGAGGAGGCCTCTGGCGCTGGTCCTCCAGCGCCCGAGACCTCCTCTCCGCAGCTACATTCAGGGGAAAGGCCTGGCGCTGCTCCTGGAGGCCTCCAGGAGCAGCGCCCAGGCCTTTCCCCCGGCGAGCCCGGGTTGCCAGCGGAGAGGAGGCCTCTGGCACTGGTCCTCTCCAGCGCCGGAGGCCTCCTCTCCGCAGCTACATTCAGGGGAAAGGCCTGGTGCAGCATCTAAGAGCAGCACCCGGGCCTTTCCCCGGCAATGCCGCGGAAAGGAGGAGGACGAGCGCCCGGGCCTCTTCGGCTCCTCTCCCCGCCGGCGCCCAGCACCTCGTGCAGGGGCCGAGTGGTGGACTGGAGGCCAAGAGGCCTCCAGCCCGCCACCCGGCCCTTGCACAGAGGTGCTGTCGCGGCGGCGTGCGGAGAGGAGGCCCAGAGGCCTCTGGTGCTGGTCCTCTTGCTGCCGCCGCTCAGAAGGCCGGGTGGTGGGTGGAGCTTCTTTGCCCCAAAAACCCCCACCCGGCCTTCCCCCTGCTACGCGATGACGGCTGGCGCGGCGGCGCAGCGACGCGACACCGGGGAGAAAAGGTAAGTAAGGAGGGCAGGAAGGGAGGGAGGGAGGGAAGGAAAGAGTTGGGGGGAGGAGAGGGGGAGGGAGGGATGTTGTTCCCCGGGACAATGGGACTTGAGCATACGCAGATTTTGGTATGCGCGGGTCCGGAACGGATCCCCCGCATTATACCAAGGACCGATGTATACCATCTCATGGGGGCTGCATCACTGCCTGTGCCATCCTAAGTTGGCAGCTACTGCGCCATCTCTTTACGAACACACATGAACCTCCTGCAGCAAAAAGCTTTGAAGAATGGCATCAAGTTCCCTTCTATAATAAAACAGAGGGGGAAAAGGGTGCATTTTTGAGATGGCACCACTTTTTGGTGGCACACCTCTTGCTGCTAGTAGGCTTTTCTTACCCCTGCAATATACCACAGAATAGTCTTAAATGAACAGCAAACCTTAGATTCACTTGTTCCTCTCCCTTGTCCCCTATTCTGATGTGTCTGTGAGAACAGTAGCAGCCACTTCCTGTTTTAAACAGTCTGAGTTGAGGGAGTCCAGATTAACTGAAAACTAAAAGTTCAAAAACATTGGCAGGGATCTAATAAATAATAAATAAAACTTTTATTTTTATCCCGCTTTTCTGTGACGAGACAATCAAAGCGGCTCATAACATATTAAAATATCAACATTTACAACATTATGTC
Source organism: Sceloporus undulatus (assembly GCF_019175285.1). Taxonomy (NCBI): domain Eukaryota; kingdom Metazoa; phylum Chordata; class Lepidosauria; order Squamata; family Phrynosomatidae; genus Sceloporus; species Sceloporus undulatus. The sequence continues at coordinate 110,833,577 of NC_056523.1, read as the reverse complement.
TCAAATTCCCCCCTTAAAACAGGATTAAACAATTAAAATATCTATTAAAAACACAATTAAAAAACACAATAAAAATATAACGAGGACAGAGCGGTGGGTTAATGATGTGGGGGGGCAGTCATTCTGTGGAAGCAATTGCAGAGAAGGCCCTATGAGGGGTAGCAGTTAGTCTGGTTTTTAAACGTTGCAATAGATTCCCCCCAGAGGACGTGAGGGTGCAGGGCGGATTATGTGGGAGCAGGTGATCCCTCAAATAGGTTGGACCCAAGCCATGTAGGGCTTTAAAGGTTATAACCAACACCTTGTACTGTGCCTGAAAACTAATAGCAGCCAGTGAAGAAATTTTAGGATGGGTGTTATTTGGTCACTCCTAGTTTTTCCGGCGACCAGCCTGGCTGCTATATTTTGCACTAGTTGAAGTTTCCAGACTAGACACAAGGGTAGCCCCATGTAGAGTGCATTACAGAAATCAAGTTGTGAAGTTACCAGTGAATGTACAACAGTTTCTAGGTCCTTTACTTCCAGGAAAGGGTGCAGCTGGTGTATCAGCCGGAGCTGATAGCAGGCACTCCTGATCGTCCAGTATCTGTTTTACAGGTTGCACAGACTATGTATGGATGGGCTACTACAGCTTCAATTAGGCTTTTCAAACAAAATCAGGCTGAAATTAAACAATGCTTTTCTCATCTCTGTGGGAAAGCCCTAACAACTTATGAAAGGAACAATGCTAGATGCACTAAAACCAGAGGATACTAAGCAACATTTAAGCAAATACTATTCCCCCCCCACACACACACACCCTTTAAAGTTCTCTCAGTTCCTTTAGGTAAAACTTTTTGTACAAGCTACACAAAACTAGTAGTAAAATATATGATGGCATTCCACATTAAAGATATCATCAACTGAAGATGGTCAGTATTTAGGTAGTGACTCCCACATGCATATATATCTTTTGTACATGCATATGTGCTTTTCCAGGTGTTTGCAGGTCGGTATTTTGAGAGATTGCCTTGTGTGTTAAGTGTCTTCATGTGTGTATGTGTGCCTTCAAGTCATTTCTAACCTATGGTGGCCCTAAGGTAAGCCTATCACAGAATTTTCTTGCCAATACTTGTTCAGAGGGCAATAGCTTTTTCTTTCCTCTGAGGCTTGGCCAAAGTCACACAGTGGGTTTACATGGCGGAGTCAGGATTCAAACCCTGGTCTCCAGAGTCATAGTCCAACACTCAAAGCACTATACCATGCTGGCTCTCATGAAGCATCTTTACTGTGGTGTAATACTCTTTGTATCTAAGCCAATGTGCATATTTTTCCTTTTAGTTTCTGCTTCACTTTGCCTCAGCAATAGATTAGTTATGAGCTTCAAGTTCTTTTAGGACATGACTCTTTAATTCATTGTTAATTGTTTCCCTCATCTACAAGTTAAACAGCACTTAAACCAGACATACAGCTGTAAGAAGTATTTTACACTGAGGGCCTATACAGTCCGGCACTTTGTGCCAGCCTGTGTGCAAAGTCAGGGCCAGCATCCTTATGCTGGGTGCCCTAACTCCACCCCCAGGATGCCATTTTGATGTGTGCCAGTCCACGCAGCGTTTGCCATCATGGCGCAACTCCAATGCTTCATCCACATGATGCAGCACTGAAGGGCATCATAAAGCTGTGCTGGTGCAGCTATGGCGCCCCTTGTAGGTCATAAAAAGGAGCCACTTTTTGCAGCTGCTTTTTGCACCTTCCATAGGCCGGATTGGGGCTGTGGCATGAGGTTGCTGCAGCCTCGATCCGGCCAGTAAGGGGTGGCTGCAGACTACCCCATTGGGGCGGTCTGTATAGCCCCTTAGTCAGGCCATTTCCATCATAGCTTACAATGACTTGCTTTGGAAATACAAAAGAAGTGTGGAGAAACATGGTCTACTTTAATCCTTTAACAGGGTTCAGGCCCCCATGGGTGCATCTCTACTTGCCCTTCCTGGGTAACAATTTTGTCTTATACACTGATCTTTTCCAGCATGGCTTGAAGCAAAACCACCAAGTGGATATAAGATTAAGGGGGCTCTCTTGGGGTATACTAATATGCTTGTTCAAGTGATCAAATTCTATGTCTCAGCATATTTTCAAAGTATCAGATCACACAGACATGTACATCTGATCTCTGATACCTCATTCATACATGTAGTTTTCCACTTACTGCTGCAGCCACTGAGTGATGAGCATACCTATGCGAACACTGGACCTTGGCCTAACTTTCAAGAGTATATACTAAGGGGCTCGTCAGACTGCCTCTTTTTGCCCCTGACGGAGGCCGCAGCAACCAAATGACACGGCCTCCAGGAGCCCTAAAAAGAACCCACTTCTGGCAGGTATGTATTAGGGCTCTCGCGCAGTGCCATTCATACACTCACACACACTGATGACATCCACGCGGCGCAGCACTGTTTGGGTGCTGCGCCATGTGGACATCATCGTTGTGTGCCCCGCCTATACGGGGGCATGCCAAGATGGTGCCGGTGATGCACGATAGGGCTAGAGAGCATGCAAACGCTCCACCCTCCTGAGCCCTAACATTGGCCCAGGCCATCACATAGCGCCAGTCTGTACCGGGTCTAAGTTCATATTTGAAAAATATACAAAGTAATCTTCAATTTCAGTCAGCAAGCCTCCCTCTTTCACATAGCTTTGTAAAATTGACAGTGGAATGGTTGAAGACAAATGGAGACAAAACAGGACATAAGTGTTTTTCAGTCTGTTCTAATAATCTGCCTCCCCTCTGCAAAATAAGATAGAAGCAACTGCTCAACAGATAGATGGGAGCCGTGGAAGCTGTTTCAATTTGCTGTAATTGATCATATTCATTTGACACCCAAGTTTTTCCCTGCTTATATTTACTTCAACAATAAAGCTTTTAGAAAGATTTGTCCATGTGCGAGGAATTGAAAATATGAAAAAAGGACACAAAACCTTCAGCCTGTGGCCAAAGAAAAATGTGCTGTCACTGAGTCAGGCAATTAATCTTACTACAATTAAAGCTGCCTGTCAGTTTCTAGACTATACTCATTAATATGTTTGGCATAGATGTTACAACACTGTGGACCACTGAAGTCAACTAGTGGAAGTTAAGTCACGTGATACCATGCAAATTTGACAAGCAGCCTTTTCCACGTTGAGCCTTGTCCTGATAAAAACTATTGATTTTCACTCGAAAGTTCCTGATTGCTAAAGAATATACATAGATTTTATTCCAAGGCGTCCCTCCTCACCCCTGTTTCTTTTGTATATGTGTCTGAATACTTCATAAACAGCACCAGTCACTTGACATTCAGGCTACAATCCTATGAATACTGACTCAGGAGAAAGTTCCATTGAACTCAATGGGATTTAATTCTGAAACCCACAGTGAACATAATGAGCAGCTAGATCCTTCTGTTTGTTTTCACAGTATTTACAAAGTAAATTGCTGGTGCCTGAGAACCAATCCAAAGTAAGACCATAATATACTTTCTGCCTCTGGATTGGGACAGTAGTATTTGTACTGGGCTTTGGATTTACCCTAAAAGAAAAAGGAAAAAAGAATCACGTAGATTCTAGCTAAATCTGACTTGGCCTTGAGTAAGTATATTCAGTAAGCATAAGAAACAGCTGTTTGTTTCCTACATCTGAGCTATATCTTAGATATAACATTATGTGTCTTTCCAGAAACAGTGGAAATTGTCCCACTACCTGAGGCAGGAGGTATATGCCATGCCCTGAACAACTGTTACTGCTATTCACCCTTAATTGCTACCCCTGCTATTCACACTCTGAAGATCACCTCAGAAAAAAATGGAGTGAGCAGGCTTAATCACTCCGATACCTCGCTTAGCATAGCTGACCTTTTTTACAGCTAGCATAGATCACCAGAGATCCAGCCTGCCTGTTCTCCATCCTCACAATGAGTCAGAAGGAAGACAACTGCTCTCTGGCTGTATTTGTCATAGCAGAAGAATGAGACTGGCTGGACAATCCACAACACAGACTGTACCTCTCCTCACTTTAGTAAGGGGGCAGCCAATGACCTTCCTAGCAGTTAAAGGGAAATGCATCGCACTGTCATTCATACCCTGGTGCTTGGAGATACGAAATTCACCCTACCTCGCAGGAAAGGGAGCCATTCTGCTTTTCCCAAATACCTGTCATAGTTTGAAATGAAAGAAGAAGAGAACACAGGAAGCTCTTGTTCTTAGACAAATTGACTCTAGCGTTAGTCTTCAATATAATATTAAAAGAGATAATGTCTTCAAAGATTTTGTGTTCATCATTAAAGGTGGGTGGTATACTAGTATCCAAAACCAGTGTGGTACAGTGGTTTGAGTGTTGGACTAGGACTTCAGAAGACCAGGGTTCCAATGCATACTCAACTGTGGAAAATCCAAGACATGGTTTTTGGTAAGTCATACTCTCTCAGTCTGAGGAAGGCAATGGCAAACTCCTTCTGAAAAATCTTACTAAGAAAACCCTGTAATAGGTTCACTTTAGAGAGGCCATAAGTTGGAAATGATTTGAAGACACAACAACATTACTATCCATGAAACACTATTCTGTGTTATGTTACTGCACCACAAAAATGCATGATAGGCCTTAGCCCAAATTCCTTCTGCTTTACTGCTGTTGCCTTACACCCAGCTCATGAACTTTCCTTTTCTCAGGATATCTGCTAATTTTTTTTTACTAAAGTTTGGCTGAAGTTACTAAAAGATGCTGCTAAATTAAGTTGTAACAGCTAGTATCACTCCCCAAATGATTCATTATATTTCTATTATTTTCTATAAATTATATAATGATAAATCATATTAACCAAAATATTAATATAACTGAAAAACATTTTCAAAAGACCAGAACTATGATAAGACAACATTTTAAGGTAATAACAAATGGCATAGAAACAAGAATATCAATAGTGCTTATGTCACTTTGTGTTTATAAGAACATCTGCAGATTTTACTTTAGATCAGATGCAAGGGCCTTCAGTGCTGCTCCTTTCCCACATCCCAAACAATATTGTACCAGCATGCTCATGCTCCATTTTGTTCCATCATTCAGATGTAGCAGGCCATGGAAAGGGTGTGTTCACTTGTAAAACATTTCATATACTGATATGATGTTTGCTACTGAGGCAGGAACAAGGAAAGAATTTTGTTGTCTGTAGAGGACAGGAAATCCACTCCATCCCTATAGACCTAAAGGGAACTACATTACAGTGACTAACTGTTAAAGACTAATAGTTAAATAATGTTAGATAATGACCAAAAGGGGGATGGAACTTTGGAACACTTTAAAATAAAGGAGACACAGCATGGCCAAGGAAAATGAAGAACCAAAACTAGAGGGCATGGGTTCATATTGTACTGTTGTTACTGATCCCTTGAAGAGATCTAGCCAGGCCACTCTCTCAAAGCCTCAAAGGTAGAGAAACTTTGGAAATCCCAATGTTTTTGACGACAATTGCCTTACTCTCTTACTGCCAACCACACTAACTGGGGCTTTGGTTTTACAATTCAGAAATATCTGGATGTCCAAAGGTTCTTCACCTTTGGTCCTCCAGATATTTCTGAATAGTAAAACCAATGCCCCAGTTAGTGTGGTTGGTAGTAAGAAAGTATGGTAGTTATCAACAAAACCATTGGGATTTCACCTCTAACTCTTCATAAGCAGCCAATAAAATGGAGGCAATATGGAATATTTAGCATTTCTATATCGAGTGTTCCTCACACATTATAATTCTTGTAGCACTGCTGCAAGTCAGTAATGTCCATGATTAAGTAAACCAGCCTTATTCCCATACTGCAGGCAAGGGCCTGAGTGGGATAAAAAGAGGCTCGTCTAAAGTCATCAGCTGAATTAATGTCAGGAGTAACATTTGAACCATGTACTCATGTGGTTTTTGTACCAATAACACATCATTCACCTTGTGTCACCCTGAACTAATACATTCCACGCACCCACTGCTAACTTTTGTCACTGTCAGAACTAAAATTTGTAAGCTCTTAGGGACAAAAACCTTCAGGGGGAAGAAGCTTTCTGTAAAGTGTCATTTACCTTTATAGCATAATAGAAATCAGGCCTTTTGTTTTCAAAGTTTAGAGTAAGTGTGAATCTTTATGTAGCCAGAATGGCCCCATCTGTACACATGAGGCAGCGGTCACTGGAGGTGGAAGACGCTGCAAGACTTGCAGGCATACAAACTGAATGGGTGGAGGAAGTTACTGCTAAAAATGGACTACAGCCACAGTATGATGGCTGGTTGCTAAGAAGGAATGGAATGGAGTATTCTGTAGAAGGGCAGAGCTGCATGATTGGAACACTAAACAGAACAACTCCATGCTGCAATGTATTGATGTGGGTTCCACTTGTAAATATTAGCTAAGAAACACTTTTCATACTGTAACAAATGATGGCAGGGATGCAATGTTAGGAATTCTTGTGCTCAATCTTGCTGTTGTAAAATATTTATTAGCTTCCTGCTTGTGGCATTTCTAAAGTCAACAAACCTTTCTTTTAAGTACCTACCAAGGTGGTCAGAATGCTTAGCTGTTTGCTGGCGAGAACCTGTAATGAATCAAAAGGTTTAAGCTGTGTGTGTGTGTGTGTGTGTGTGTGTGAATATGCGACTTCTCTCGGTTTCAGTTCACATCTATTAAAAAAGATTGGCGGGTTACAGACCGCCTGTTTGGGGCGGGCTGCACCCGCCCCTTTCCCCGGTGTATCGGGGCCTCAGTGGCCAGAACGGCAGCCGCTGAGGCCCCGATCCACCGCTTTTCAGGCTGCGGGGAAGCAGCAAAACGCCGCTTCTCCGCAGCCTGAAAAGAGGTGTCCCTGGGGCTTCAAGCCCCAAGGACACCCTGTGGTGGTGGGGAGGAGGAGAAAGGGCCCCTTTCTCCTTTGGTCCACTGGGCGCAGCCGTGTGAAGGCTGTGCCCAGCAGACCAAACCAGGAAGGAGCTCCGAAACGGAGCTCCTTCCTGCTCTGCGCTAAGGGCGCACTAGGTGCCCTGGTGCGGAGCGAGGACGTCACTTCCGCGCCGCCCCGTATAGAGGTGGCGCGGTCGTGACGTCCTCATGGCGGCGGCCGTGTGGAACAGCCGCCGCCATTTTGTGCACGCTCCACGCGTCCTAGGGTTGGGGGTATCCGGAAAGGACGCCCCTTTTTAACCCTAGCACGCGCGGAGCGCATACTAAAATGCCCGTTTGTAACGGGCCTAAGATTGGTGATCCAGTTACCTAAAGACAGAGCTAAAGGTCTCAAGACATTAAGACTGCACTGTAGCCCAGTATTGTATATCACCTACTTAAGAAAACTTTCCTTTCCAGACCCTTCCCAAACCTGAAAAAAACATAATTCACTCATGCTCATTTTCTGTGGCAGAATGGACCTCCTTCTCACCACACAATTAAAGTATGTTGGTGGGCATTTTGTACAATTCTGGCAACAGTGTCACAATTGTAACTAAGCAGCAATCGTGAATACAGAACAGTTACAACTAAGTAACCAAATTTACTGGGCATCAGTTGCATTCTGCCAGCAATCAGAGCACAGGTGACTGGTGTTTCCATCAGTAGTAGTGGTGGGGGTTTCAAGCCAGGAGAGAGGTTAGTATACTTAACTAAGTGGCTGATGTAGTGTACTGGCTGTAATGTTATAGACCAGTAATTCTTAAGTTATCTGATGTCATGGACTGCCAATTTTTTACTTTCTGCCATGGAGCTATACTATATTTGTGCCATATTATTGTTAATATCCTCATTGTTTCCTGCAAACTCTGCAAAACTGCAGCTGCTGCCTCATGCACCAGCAAGGATCCAAGTACGAACACTCTAGATCAGGGGTAGGCAACCTGCGGCCCGTGGGCCGGATGCGGCCCGGCGAGGCCTTGGGACCGGCCCCAGCCCGGCCCTGCTGCCGATTGCCGCTGGAGCCTTTGGCGTCTTGCACAAGGGGCATGGTGGGGCAATTGTCTATAGACGCCTCAGAAACATGCATTTATATTAACATTTTTTAAAAAATCAGCAAATTTTTTCGCATGACCTTCATTTTTATTTAAAAAGTGCCCTCCATTTGAAAATTTTGTCCTACATTTGTCTCAGTTTATTTATTTATTTATTTATTTAAAAATTATTTAATTATTTATTTTTTGGCTTTGGCCCCCCAGTTGTCTGAGGGACAGCAACCCAGCCCCCGGCTCAAAAGGGTTGCCTACCCCTGCTCTAGATAGAACTGCTATAGACAATTTATCAGTGAGAAAACCTCTGTGAATTTAATGGGACATACTTCTAAGCAATCACGCATGGGAGTGCAGAATAAAAATATCAGCCATTAACAGTCATTCTGCTGCAGACATGTGTACTTGATTCTTCAAGGCCAGACATTTTGCTGCCTAAAGAGCTACATGGTTTTTCCCTTCACATTTTATGCACAAAAGCCAACTGGTTGGGAAAGTAATGCATTTTTCAAGTCTGCTGATGGAAGACCATCCTCCACCACACCTAGACACAAAGCAAGCTGTATGGTGCATGACTCTTTCAGACTTTCAGTACTTTTCTGACGCCTCAGCATCCGTTCTCTGATTATAAATAATAAATAAATAAATCATTTATTTATAGCCCGCCTTTCCTTGAGATCAAGGCGGGTTACAGCATCATGACAACAACAACGATAAATATAAACAGTGTAAGAACACACTTTAAAAACAGAATTAAAAACACAGAATTAAAACCATACAAAAACTAGCCAAAGTGCAGGTGCAAAAAGGAGGGGGGGAAGAAGCGTTACAACATCTGGGGGAAAGCTTGTTCGAAGAGAAAGGTTTGGAGTCTCTTCCTAAATTGGTCGAGGGAGGGGGTTGAGCGGAGCTCTTCGGGAAGCGAGTTCCATAACTGCGGGGCTGAGGTTGAAAACGCCCTCTGTGAAGTCGCAGAGTGTTTCGAAAGAGGAACCCTCAGAAGTTGCTTCCTGGCTGACCTGAGTGTGCTGGGCGGATTATATGGGGAGAGGCGGTCCTCCAAGTACCCTGGGCCCAAGTCATTTAGGGCTTTATAGGTTATAACCAACACCTTGTATTGCGCCCGGAAGCGAATAGGCAGCCAATGTAGATCTTGCAGAACAGGTGTTATATGGCTGGACCTGGAGCATCCAGTGACCAGTCTGGCTGCCATGTTCTGCACTAATTGAAGCTTCTAGGTTTGGTACAAGGGTTGCCCCATGTAGAGCGCATTACAGAAATCCAACCAAGAGGTTACCAGAGCACGTACCACTGTTTCAAGGTCCCCCCCGGCCCAGGTAGGGTCGCAGTTGGCGTATCAACTGAAGCTGATAACAGGTACTCCTGACTGTCACATCCACTTGAGATGTAAGGTGGAGCGACGAGTCAAGGAGCACCCCCAGACTGCAAACAGAGTCCTTCAGGGGAAGCATGACCCCATTAAGGACAGGTGGACAAATCTCCAAACCTGGATCCGGGGATCCTATCACAAGTACTTCCGTTTTCTCTGGATTCAGTCTGAGTCTGTTTTCCCTCATCCAGCCCATTACTGACTCCAGACAGGCATCTAGAGGAGAGATTCCATCCCTGGTCACTGCAGCAGTCGGAGACACAGAGAAACATATTTGGGTGTCATCAGCATACTGGTAACACCGCACCCCGTGTCTCCGGATGATCTCTTCCAGCAGTTTCATGTAAATGTTAAATAGCATGGGGGACAGAATGGCTCCTTGAGGGACACCAGATGTAAGGGTCCTCTTATCAGAGCACACGTCCCCCAGCTGCACCATCTGGAATCGACCCGAGAGGTAGGAACGGAACCACTGTAGCGCAGTGCCCCCGATTCCCAACTCCCTCAGGCGTTCCAGAAGGAGACCATGGTCAATGATATCGAAAGCTACTGAGATGTCTAAGAGCACTAACAGGGACATGCTACCCCTGTCCATGCCCAGACGGAGATCATTGACCAAGGCGACCATGGCAGTCTCAATTCCATAGCCCGCCCGAAAGCCAGTTTGAAATGGGTCTCGAAAATCAGTATCATCCAAGACCGATTGAAGCTGAATGGCAACCGCCCTCTCGATCACCTTCCCCAAAAAAAGGCAGCAGTGAAATAGGCCGATACAGTGGTACCTCGGGATACGAAATACCCAGGTTACGAAATTTCTGGGATACGAAAAAATCCCATTGGAAATAATTGTTCCGGGTTACAAATTTATTTCGGGTTACGAAAAAAATTTTTGGTGCTTTTCGGCGCTTTTTCGCACAAAACGCGGCTTTTCCCCATTAGCGCCTATGGCAATTCGGCTTACGAAGGCTTTTCGGGTTATGAAAGCGGCCGCGGAACGAATTAATTTCGTAACCCGAGGGAGCAGTGTAATTGTTATGAATCAGGGGGTATAGGGAGGGCTTTTTTATCAGCGGTTTTACAATGGCCAATTTTAAGCTGGATGGAAAATGCCCTTCCCTAAAAGATGAATTAATTATGAGGCGTAACATAGTGGTTACAGCCACGCCCCTCTGAGCTGCTAGCCAAGAGGGACAGGCATCGAGAGAGCAGGTTGTCTTCCTAACACTTCTAAGGATCTTGTCCACTTCCTCAGTACTCACGGACTCAAACTGATCCAGTACAACAGAGTCCACGGAAGCTCTGGAGTCCTCTATTCTGGATTCTGTAGAAATACTGGCGTCGAGATCAGCCCTTATCCGAGAGGTTTTATCCACGAAGAAGTTGTTAAATTCGTCACAGCAGGCTTTGGATGGTTCCAAAATAGAGTTCAGGGAGGAGGGTAGCTGAGTAAGCTCCCTCACTACCCTGAACAGCTCTGCCGGACGTGACTCTGCGGACGCGATACGCGCAGAAAAGAATGAATTCTTTGCTGCGCTTATCGCCACTCCATAGTCCTCCGAAAGAGAGTCTAGGAGTGCCTTGTCGGCGAAGTCCTGGTGTCTTCGCCATTTGCGCTCTAGTCGTCGCAGAACCCGCTTCCTTGCCCGGAGATCTTCCGTGTACCGGGGCTGTTTTTGGGAAGCAGGCCTGAGAGGACGCTTGGGCGCGATACTGTGTATAGCCCTGGAGAGATCAGTATCCCAGGTGTTTGTCAGGGCATCAACAGAATCACCGTCAGTTCCAACCATATACCCCTCTAGGGCTTCTTGGAACCTTTTGGGTTCCATCAGCCTTCGAGGGTGGACCATTCTAATAGGTCCGCCACCCCCGGGGGGAGCTGGGTAGATGCCTTGAGTTTAGCCTCCACCAGGAAATGGTCCGTCCATGACAAGGCGGAGATGTTGGTTACTTCCGCCCACGGAATCTCCATGTCTGTGCAAAAAACCATATCAAGAGTATTACCAGTGGAATGCGTAGGCCCCGAGACCAATTGAGATAGACCCATGGCAGTCATGGTAGCCATGAACTCCCGAGCCGCACCAGTTGGACTATGGCTGGCCTTGAAGGGGATGTTGAGGTCCCCCAGGACAAGAAGCCTAGGGGACTCCAACACCAGCTCTGAGACCAGCTGTGTCAGCTCGACCAGGGAGTTTGTTAGCGCACGGGGTGGCCGGTATACCAACAGAATCCCTAAACTATCTCTGGCCTTCAGGGTCAGGTAAATACACTCGATATGGATAGTTTGCCGGACATGGTTCCTGGTTAAGAAAAGGGTGTTCTTATGAATCAAAGCAACCCCCCCCCCCCGCCCACCTAACCTGGTCTGGTCCTTAACTGAGTACCCGGCAGGCAGGGCCTGAGCCCACACAGCTTCGCTTTCAGGCCCAAGCCTGGTCTCAGTAATGCAAGCCAGGTCGCAGCTCTTATCTTTCAATAGATCGTATATTATGTGGGTCTTGTTTTTTACGGACCTGGCATTGCACAGGAGCAGAGACAGGGTTTGTGGTACAGTTGGACTGACCCTCAGATTCCTTTGGCTAGGAGAGTGGATGGAAGGAGAGATAGATATTACACATCGATCTCGCCTTCCCTTCCAATATGACTCCACTCTCCTACCGCTATATCTCCCCCTGCCCCATACTACTCCAATGGGAGCCCCGCTCACACCAACAAAATCACCCCTTACCTCCCCTAGCTGTACACTCCCCATGTCCATAATCTCTCCCCTCAACAAAGCAATAATGCAGCAGCACAGCTGCTTTGGGCCAGCCTCAGGCTTGAGATAGAAAGAGAGAATATTTGTATGTGTTCGTTCAGGATCCAAACTACTTTTCTCCATGACAGTTTGAAGTATGTATGTTATTGTACATAAAGGAGCCTGCTCCATTTTGGTGCCCTCCAAAGGCATTGGACTATACACGGGGCCCTTCTGGGGCTGATGGTGAAGGCAGGAGCCCACCATCAAATTTGGAGTGCTCCCAGCTGAGAGAAGCTGACTATAGTTTTGTGACTAAGCAAGGGGAGACATGACAAGTCTCTTCCTGATAGTTACAAGAGTGCAAACTCTCTTTTATCTAGCCAGTTCTAAGTAGGCTTATTATTGTTATTCATACCAAGAGCAACTTTGTTAAGCAGTAGACTCAACACAGGCATATATGTACAGGGCTTCTTTCTAGAGAATTGTTACAAATTCCGTAATGGAACAGGGGCCTCTTGAAGAATTTTGTTTCCAGCAGTCTTGGACACAGAGTGGTGCTGGATTGTGGTCTGCTGTTTTACTTCTTATTTATACATGGTTTAAACAAGGTTCTGGCAAAGCAGAAGGAAAATGTTTGTGTAAGAATGCATGGGTGAAGCTAAATAATCACTGGCCGGCTCTTCATAAAATATTCATTTTATTTTTACACAGATACTGTGAACTAAAGTATACATTTCAAAAATAATTTATAATGAACCCAGAGGGGGGCAGTGAGAGAGGAGAGTCAGAAATTGTTTATAACTAATTCAGAGAGGATTTTTTTTTTGTTTATTATAAATATTACTCTGTGTGTGTGTTTGTAATACAACTATTACAACATAGTTATTGTATAATTATAGGGATCTTATTTCTATTTGGCGTTTTAACCTCAAAGACCCCAGGATTCTTCACAAAATATTACCCCAAATGTAAAATTCAAACAAACAAACAAACAAAAAATACAATTTATAAAAGATCATGAAAACAACGTCCAATAGCTTAGCAACATTATCTTGTTTATCATACTACTCAGGGGTTCAGAAAGGGATTATTTTCTTGGGAAATGTCTGTCCTTTGTAGAATTCAGAACATAGTTAAGATTTAGTTTAACAACTGCAATTCAGTAAAGAATTTAACAGATCTCTCTGCAAAAAGCAAAAATAGATCTTACCCTTCAGACCAAGTTACTCTACTCACAAACTAACAATACAATACAATATACAGTTTACATGGAATACATGACTGGGGAAGAGGATTTATTGAACACAACAATTTTATATCGAAAAATAAAATGATGTCCCTCTGGGCTGTCTTGCATTTCCCCTCATAATTTTTATAATGGACATTCTTGCATTCAAGAATGTGCAGCCATATTTTAGAACTACCCAAATGAGATTAATTCACATGCAAGTGAGATGGAGAGTTGTTATAAGACAAGGATGAAATGTATGCAAACTCAGCTCCACAAATAGTACATAGGCAGGAAAACATAGAAAATTACTGTGCATGCTCCTGACATCCCCAAAGAGAGTCCTGTGCCACTCTAGGTTGTATCCAGCACTGGCCAAAGCAAACAGAACGGGAAACTGCTAGTGAAATGATGAAACTGCCTCCTCTCTGTGCATAAAATCTGCTCCAGAGAGTTGTGGACTCACTGGTGGGGTATAGAATCATAGAATCACAGAGTTGGAAGAGACCACAAAGGCCATCCAGTCCAACTCACTGCCATGCAGGAACTCACAATGAAAGCACCCCTGACAGATGGCCGTCTAGCCTGTTTAAAAGACCTCCAAAGAAGGAGTGTGTTCCACTGCTGAACAGCTCTTACTGTCAGGAAGTTCCTCCTAATGTTGAGGTGGAATCTCCTTTCCTGTAGCCTGCATCCATTGTTCTGGGTCCTATTCTCTAGAAGCAGAAAACAAACAGAAAACTCTAGTAGGAGAAAACAAGCTTGCTCCATCCTTCATATGACACCCCTTCAAATACTTAAACAGGGCTATCATATCACCTCTTAATCGTCTCTTCTCCAGGCTAAACATATCAAGTTTCCTAAGTCTCTCCTCATAGGGCATGGTTTCCAGACCATTCACCATTTTAGTTGCCTTCTTCTGGACACATTCCAGCTTATCAACATCCTTTTTCAATTGTGGTGCCCAGAACTGGACACAGTATTCCAGGTGGGGCCTGACCAAAGCAGAATAGAGTGCCACTATTACTTGCCTTGATCTAGACACTATACTTCTATTGATGCAGCCTAAAAATATGTTGGTCTTTTTAGCAGCCACATCACACTGTTGACTCATGTTAAGTTGTGGTTTACTAGGGCTCCTAGATTCCTTTCACATGTAGTCTTGTTAAGCCAGGTGTCCCCCCATTCTATATCTATGCATTTTATTTTTTTCTGGCTAAGTGTAGTACCTTACATTTCTCTATGTTGACGTTCATTTTGTTAGTTTTGACCCAGTTAAAGTAATTTTGAATATTGATCCTCTCCTCTGGGGTATTAGCTACTCTTCCTAATTTGGTATCATCTGCAGATTTGATCAGCATACCCTCTATTCTTTCATCCAAGTTGTTGATAAAGATATTGAATAGCACTGGTCCCAGGACAGAACCATGTCGAACCCTACTGGTCACTTCTCTCCAGGATGAAAAGGAGCCATTGCTGAGCATCCTTTGGGTTCAGCCAGTCAACCAATTACAGATCCACTTTAAAGTTGCATTGTATAGCCCACATTTTACTATCTTGTTTTCACAAATAACATGGAGGACCTTAATGAAATCAAGATATGCTATGTCTACATGACTTGTTTTTGAGAAACCCATGTTGACTTTTTGTGATTATGGCATTCCCTTCTAAATGGTCACAGACTCTCTGTTTAATGATCTGCTCTAGAATCTTTCCTGGTATAGATGTCAGACTAACTGGACAATAATTGCTGGGATCCTCTTCCTCCCCCCCCCCCCTTTTTAAAAGGGGGAAAAGTTTTCCCCCCCCCCGTCTGCTGGGGCTTCCCCTTTTTCCCGGGGGTCACAAGGATTTTTGCCAATTGCTTTGAAATTACATTTGCCAGTTTTTTTTAATACCCTTGGATGTAGTCCATCTGGTGCCAGAATCTTAAATTCATTTAGATTAACAATATATTCCTATACTATCTCTTTACTGATTCTGTGCTGTGTTTCCCCTATTGTGTCCTCTGCTCCATTTCCCTCAGTTTGAGCACCAGATTGAGGCAAAGAAGGTGCTGAGTAGTTCTGTGCACTGAATGATGCGTGGGGGAAGAAAGTAAGTGGAAGTCTCAGTTCTTGAGTAGGATTCCACTTTCACTGGATGCAAATCTGATGGAGTGAGCTCTAGTCCACGAAAGTTCACTCCCCACAAAAATTGTCATTCCAGGTGCTACAAGGATCCTTTGGTTCTTTCTGTGGCTACAGACAGATATAGCTACCCCTTTGGAGTTTGCCACCAAGAAGTAACTTATGTCAGTTAGATAAATCAAGATAAGGAAGAGGAAAACCTTGGGTGGACAACCTGTGACCTTAAGAAGTTGTTTAGTTGCATTTCCCTTCTCTCACCACTGGCCATTTTGACTAAGATTTATGGGAACTGCTGTCCAACTTCTGGAGGGTGACAAGTTGCCCACATCTGATATACATAGCTACTGGATGAAATAGGTCTTTCACAGCACAGGCCTAAGCAAACTTACTTGGACGTTCCAATGTGTTTGGTGGCATTTTTGTTCAAGTATTCACAGGACTGCACCCTTATAATCTTCCTTCCTACCTAACTTAAACTTCTCAGCCTTTGGGGCAGGATGCAAAGTCCATTTATTTTCAGAGGCTGGATAAAGCTCTGCTTGTGCCAAATGGAAGACTCTTGTTGGGAGGTGAAGGGAAAAACATATCTAAGAGAATTCAGAACAAACAGAAAATCACTATTCCCAAGGCACTGGGATGAAAGCTATCCCTATAAAGTAAAAAAACAAACAAAAAACAAACAAACAAAAAACAGTCTCTCTTTGTTGCTGTTAAAAAAAAAAGCAACAACCATGAGAGTTGCTAAAGTTTCAGGCACAGACTGTGCTTTCCCTAAAGAGAGCCATTTGTTGCAATGGCTCTTGTACAAACATTCTATTAAGACTGCCTACTTTGCCAATGGAGATGGAAATGGTTAATCTTACACTAGGTAGGATCCTGGTTTATTAAAGCTTAATTGAAAGAAAAATGGAAGGGGAGAGACAACTGCTCTATGGAGCTTGAGAGTCATTTAGAGTTGTGGAAACAAACACCAATGCATCACAAACTGCACTTGCAAAAGCCTCACTGAGAAGGATACAAACCCCAGTGTTATCGCTATGAGAATACATGAGTTCACACCCCATCATGTGACACCATCAGAGGAGGTGACACCCAAATGACGGTCTATGTCACAGCATGACACAATTAGTTGTGTGCCTCCCTATGCCCAGTGTACAATCTCCAAATAAAATACACAAAAGGGAATCTGTTTCCCTGCAGATGTCCAGGTAGATTTATCATTCAAAGTGTGTGTGGAAGGTTGGGAACACAGAAGAGAAGTGTTCGATGATGTCATGCAAAGCTGTTGGATGGGGCATCCCTTGTTATCACAACACCCTTGTCTTGGCAGCAACAATGGACTGATTCACCACCACCAGATTTGAGGAAAGGATGCAAAAATCTCTCCAAGCTGTTAATTGATGTTAATGTGGTTGGGCCAGGCACCTCCCAACAGGTAGGGTGGCATCAGCTCCTCACCTACCAAAAATCTGGCCTTGGAAGGGGATAGAGCTCTCTCTTGATGCCTACTTTCTTCATAGAATCCTTCAAAATGAAAGAAAGGAGAAGGGGGTGCTTATCTTTGGAATGAGGGCCTGTGGGGGAAAGGAATGACTGGCAACACCTCTTGCGCTTCCAGAGGGACCCAGCTGAGAAAGAAAAGGGTGGTGGTTCTGACAGGTACTGGGCCAGGGTGCCAATCAGCTCTGAAAGGGGCTGCAAACCCCATGTAGCCCTTCCTTTTCCCATCTAGAAACCCCCTCAGCGTCCACAAGAGAGGCATGCCACCTGCCTGCTTCTTCTGAAGTACAGTCAGCCCTCTGTATCCATAGATTCCACGGATTCAATATCTATATATATTTCCAGAAAGCAAACATGATTTTGCCATTTTATATAAGGGACACCATTTTACTGTGCTGTTGTATTTAATGGGATTTGAGCATCCACAAATTTTGGTATCCATGGGGGGTCCTAGAACCAAACCCCAGTGGATACAAAGGGACAACTGTAATCCTGCTCAAACTAATGAGAAAGCTGGTTCCCCTGTCCACTTGCTTCCCCCAGGTCACCTTCATCAGGTTCATGGAAGCCAACTCCCCCTCTTCCAGTTCCCTCCCCACCCAGGGAAGTCCATTGAGACTTATAAGCATCAGTGGCTCATCCAATCCCCCCCCCCCCCCCGCCCCCATTTCCAACTGAATTCCCTTCTGGTTAATAGATGGCCATTCACACATTCTTTTTCTTCCAAAGTACTCCCTCTCAGGAGTACTGTGGCAACACCTTATTTCTCTACAATGGAACTGCAGTCTCTTTTCTCTTTCACTTTCAGATTTTGAGTAGTCAGTGTGAAGGAATATGAACATAGTACTATATACACTAGTGGTTCTCAAACTGTGGGGCAGGATCATTGTGGAAATGGGAGAGTTGATCAAGGGGACACACGAGACTTGGAGGCCCTAATCCAATTTGTTTTCTTCCAAAACTTTTTATGTGTCAGATTTACACATGCATTGAATTAAATATTTGATTTACTGAAAGAAAATTCTTCTAATTTGAATTTCCTTATAAAACATTAAAATATGAATATACATGCATGTGCAAATGAAAATATGCACACTAAATAATTACACACACACACACACATACACACACACACACTTTAAGGGGGGGATGACATCCTTAGATAGATGTAAAGGGGGGAGGGTCCCAAGGGTAAAAAGTTTGAATACTACTGGTATACCCTAAAGGTACCAGGATCCTATCTGGTCTTGGAAGCTAAGCATGGTCAGCCCTGATTAGTACTCAGATGGGAGACCACCAACGAATAGCAGGTCCTGTCAACTATATTTCAGAGGAAGGAAATGGCAAAACCACCTCTATATCTTGATTTCACTAAGGCCTTTGACAAGGTTCCCCATGACATTCTTGCAAACAAGCTTGTAAAATGTGGGCTAGACAAAGGAACTGTTACATGGATCTGTAATTGGTTGACCGGCCGAACCCAAAGGGTGCTCAACAATGGCTCCTTTTCATCCTGGAGAAAAGTGACCAGTGGGGTCCCACAGGGCTCTGTCCTGGGCCCAGTGCTATTCAACATCTTTATCAATGACCTGGATGACAGAATTGGAAGCATACTTATCAAATTTGCAGATGATACCAAATTAGGGGGAATAGCTAATACCCCAGAGGACAGGATCAAGATTCAAAATGACCTGAATAGACTAGAAAGCTGGGCCAAAGCTAACAAAATGAAATTCAACACGGAGAAATGTAAGGTATTGCACTTAGGGCGGAAAAATAAAATGCACAGATATAGGATGGGTGACACCTGGCTGAATGAAACTACGTGTGAAAGGGATCTAGGAGTCCAAGTAGACCACAAGTTGAACATGAGTGAACAGTGTGATGCGGCAGCTAAAAAGGCCAATGCTATTTTAGGCTGCATCAATAGAAGTATAGTGTCTAGATCAAGAGAAGTAATAGTGCCACTGTATTCTGCTTTGGTCAGGCCCCACCTAGAATATTGTGTCCAGTTCTGGGCGCCACAATTCAGAAAGGACATTGAGAAACTGGAGCGTGTCCAAAGGAGGGCGACAAAAATGGTGAAAGGTCTGGAAACCATGCCCTATGAGGAACGCCTTAGGGAGCTGGGGATGTTTAGCCTGGAGAAAAGAAGGTTAAGAGGTGATATGATCGCCCTGTTTAAATATTTGAAGGGATGTCATATTGAAGAGGGAGCAAGCTTGTTTTCTGCTGCTCCAGAGAACAGGACCCGGAACAATGGATGCAAGCTGCAGGAAAAGAGATTCCACCTGAACATTAGGAGGAACTTCCTGACAGTTAGGGCTGTTCGACAATGGAATGCACTCCCTCGGAGGGTGATAGAGTCTCCTTCCTTGGAGGTCTTTAAACAGAGGCTGGATGGCCATCTGTCAGGGATGCTTTGATTTGGATTTCCTGCATGGCAGGGGGTTGGACTGGATGGCCCTAGTGGTCTCTTCCAACTCTATGATTCTAAGGATCACCATAAATTGACAGGTGACTTGAAGGCGCATACATACACAGAGTATTCCCATCCTTCACTCTACTAACTATTGCTGATCCACTTTCACACCAGTTTTCCCCTTTTCTTTTCCTAACACAACAACAACAACAAAAACATTCACCACTACCCCTAATGCCTCCCAAAGAAGGCTAAGATCCTTTAAATATTTCATAAGCCTCTGATACATCATAATAATAATTAAGACCACGAGTTAGAAAGCTTGAAGCCCAATCCTTAGCTTAGATATAAATTTTCTGGCTGACATTAGGCATGTCACTATATTTCAGTAACATCCTAGGCAACCTGAGATAGGTGAAACTCAAAGATTATTTTTCAAAGCGATAAGCATTTCTTTTTTTTAAAAAAACCTTCTTTAAAAGAACTAATGATCAAGGATGTCTAATCTTCCTTCCTTGTCTGGATTACAATTGCTTTCTTTCCAAGTTTGGTACTGCTGATCACTGCTGATTAACAGCCTGTCATGGATCTTGAAAACTGAGTTGACAGAAGGTAACTTTCACAGCTTCACTATACCTAGCAACTCCTCTCCAAGCCTCCCTGTGAAAAGCCTCTCCTGAATATCAGGGATCAAAAATCAGGAGGGGGAAAGGATGTCTCTGCCTGGTTTTCAGCATTTTCACTTTTCCCTCCACCAAACCACCATCCACCTTATTCAAGAGGACTTCTTTTCAGAGAGGCTAAGGGCAGATATGAATGGAAAAACCACCTCCCATCAACCACTTTCTTCTTAGGATTTAAGACCTTGGGTTCCTAGGTTTGATTTCCAAGTGAACATAGACAGGCTGTTAATAGCACCATGTGAGAAAAGCCTGAAGAAGTCAAGACTTTGGGGGTCAAGGCACTGTCTCTGATGGTGTCATTTGCATAGGGTGAACTCTTTGCTTTTGCTGACACAATGCTCCTTACTTTAAATGGCCCACACACATACTTAGGGCCATGTGCTATTTTAGTTTAGATGAGATTTCAAAAACAGGCAAGTATCAGGGTGTGATTTTCTTGCCAGGATAACAGTTTAAGCTGTATCATTACACATGAGCTGGTTGTTCTAGGTTTCAACCAGTCTTAGTATACAGTCAAATACTGCAAACATTCTTCTGAAATATATTTTATCATTTGAGAGGCTAAAGATAACTGCCTGAAGGAAAGGTGTTCCTTGTAGAAACTGCCAATTTTCAGAGGAAGGTTGTTAGGCAATACTGCACTGCTGTTGCACCTCTGGGACGTGAGATCTCGGCTGTTCCCTCTCACAGAGTTAATAAAACAAAGTATGAACTGCCGACAAACATTTATGCTGTTCAGACAAAATGTGTCAGGGCTTTTAAAACAAAATGAATGAAGAACCTCAGTTGATCTCAGGAAGAGAATCATAACCCCCTTGACAGACATTTTAAGATGTCTAGGGAGGTGTATGGATTGCGATTCATTTTGCATGAGTCTGTGACAAAGTAATCCAAATTTAACTTCCAGGACAGAAAAATGCCAACACCCATTATGCAGACTCAGAAATAGTTGCTTATCTTGCAGAATATATTCTACTAGCCCTTGGGAAGACATTAAAGCTGTGCCCCTTGACCAATGAAAGGAGGTAGTCCCTCCCTAAGTATTGCCCAAATCCTTTAAACAAGGAATGGGATTTGTGTAGTCCTCTAGAAGTTGTAGGGTTCCAAGTCCCAACCATTGGGAGGGCTTCATGGTTCCCAACATAACAAATGGTGCAGAACACTGGCAGTCCAACCATATCTGGAGGGGCACAGTTTGCCCACTTCTACTTTGAAGAGAGGAAAAATTAGACCCTTTCAAATGTTAAAGTATTGTTTCCTGCTTGGTATAATGAAACCTGTCATCTCTGCCTCCCAATTCAAAAGGCACACAACATACATTCTGCGTATACTGCCAAACTGTGGCCAGTTGAGAAAACAGCCAAGCAGATTCAAATACAAGATGACAGTTACAGCAGCCCTAGCCAATTGTTTGCACTCTAATCTAACACCCTTAACCTCTCCATATGTGCTTGGAAGGAAGGCCCATTAGTTTAACTTCAACATGGTGCCAAGCATATGTGCTTGCATCTACAAACTCATTAACTTGTATTTCTGGACGGGGTACATTTACTTCAGGAGGTATTTCAGATAAACCCTAGTTATAATAAATATAAATACACCCTAGGAGATTTATTCTCCCAGGCATTAGTAATTTTTCTTCATCTTCTCAGAAGTCTCTGGCCCTAGGTTTTCATCGTTTGTTTTGTTTCATCTTCCTTCTGCCACTGAACCTAAGGCTATATGTTTGTAAAAAGTACTACAAATAGTAGTTACTGTTTAAAACATCAGGTAGGCTTAAGAAGATTTCATGGTGTAGCAGAGAAGGGGGAAAGAACAGCAGGGAAAGAATCTGTATACCTGATGCTACAAGACTGTTAACTTTCAATGCAGAGGTACTGGTAATATATGGGGCCAGACCTCCAATTAATCTCTCCAAATGCATGCAGAGCTCCTTCTCCCACAATGTCTGTAACTAGTCTAGAACCCCTACACACAAATATGCTGAGTAAATAGGTCTAGATGTTATAGCTTGAGGCACACATCAGCAGCCCTACAAAAAGGCTATTTCCTATATCCTCTATGTGACCATTTTAATAATCTGGAGCTAGTCATATTTTGAATAGACGTACTGAAATTAGTGAGATTTAAATTAGTCACTACCAATTTAAGAGACATTACTTTCAAAAGGTCTGTTTTATGTATGGCTGACTCTGGATCCAGCTAAACATCTGTATTTTTCTTTGGGTGGAAATCTTTAAGGAACATTTTCTTCTTGAACAGGGTGTTCTTTTTAAAGCTTTTTTGATCTTGGTCATCTGAAAATGCATACTGTTTGCTCAGAAATAACATGTTCAGTAATTTACAGTAGGCAACCTTCTAAATGATTTTATGTCCCCAATTTTATTTTATTTTAACTGCCTGCTTATCTTGTACCTCAAAACTACACATCAATCCATTAAAATACATGCAGAATTATTTGCTGTGTATATATGTACAGTAGTTATGTAAAGAATTTTATGGAGAAACAAGATTTCCAGATTTACTAATCTGAATACTTTAGAGTTTTAAATTAACTACTGTAAAATAGTCTATGAACAGAAAATCATTCAAATTAACTTAATGCAAGGCAATTTAGGAAACAGGCCACAAGAAATTCTTGTCGCATTATATTCATCTGTGAGCTAACTCATTTCTCAGAAGCCTAGTTGACAGATGAGTAGAGACTGATGACTCCTGACAGACATGCAAGTGATACATCTTTTCACTTAGAAAAAAAACCTGCATACTGTAGGGCAAGACAGTTTTCATAAGCATCACACTCCCACATGCACAACACAAAACAAACAAGACACCTGGGGTGCGGGGGGAAGAATCAAGAATTTGCAGACTGCTGGATCACCTAAAAGCTATTTCCCTTAGAAATACTGAGTTGTATTTTGGGAAATGTTTTAAAATGGAGAGAGCAAAAAAGGAAAGACATCCTTAACAATAAAGCATCATCACTAAAAAAATAAAAGAAATCCACACATTAGAAACCCTAACTGAATATTTCATGGGTATGCTTGTGGGTTACTTAAGAATTAAACAGCCTAAGAAGAAGCTCGCATATCTTCTTCACAGTCACTGAAACAAAAAGCTCACTGGCATAACTCCACTGTAGTGCAGAGAGCACTCAGCCAGCCAATTGCAGTTTTGGATTTGTGCTGAGAGCCAGTGGTATTAGTTAGTGTTAACACTAACTAGCACTACTGGACTAAGACTCTGAAGACCAGAGTTTGATTCTCCACTGGGCCATCAACCCCACTGGATGACTTTCTGCAAATCATGTGCTCTGAGCCTCAAGGGAAGCGAATAGAAAACCCTTTCTGAACAAATCTTGCAAAGAAAACCCCATGATAGAGTTGGCTTAGGGTTACCATAAGTCAAAAGCTACTTGAAGGCAAACAACAACAACAAATGAGATCAGACCAGAAGTGCTGCTGTGCCACTCAGGGAGCTGCCTGTGGAAATAGGTCTCAGAGACCTCCTTGTGCAAGCTCATTAAATATACAGGTATTGAAGCAAGTGGCATTGCACTACTGTAGAGCCCCTACAAGACCCTGCCATACAAGATATAAGGTACTAAGGTCAGGGTGGGAAAGTGTGTATGAATGTACTTAATCAGAATTCAATCAGAAGTCTTAAGTATAATTAATGTATGTGAAATAACTCATGCAAATGAAATGAGTAAGGATGTAAACAAAGCCCTTTCAGTTTGCAAAGTTTTTATTTGGAAACTGACTCATACCAATAGCCACCATTCTCACAATTTTCTCAGTGTTTTAATTTTTATATTCCCTTTTTTGTCTTTGGTTTCTGTTAAGGATTTTAGGTCTAGAGTCCTATACCACTTCTATGGGAGGATGCCCCACTAAACTTACTTCTACTTACTTCTGAGTAGACACTATAATGATCCCTACATATTCTCTGTCAGTGAATGTGGAAAAACCACAAATAAAAAACCACAATTATTTTTATATAAGAGAACAATTCTCTAGGAATCTCCAACTCCTCCACTGCAACTCTATAGTCAACTTCTGCTAGACACTGATCACAAAATCATGCTTGAGGACCTACAAATACCTAGAGAAGTGTTTTCTCTAGGAACTTCTAGGTTCTCCAGCACAACTCCATGGTCAACTTCTGGCAGAGTTGCACTGGAGGACCTAGAGATTCCTAGAGAGAACGTATTAAAACCACAAATAATCAAATCCACAGAGGTCAAAGCCACAAATGTGAAGGCCAGTTGTACTAAGAGCACACTATAAAGCTTTTTAAGTCATTTCCACAAATTTTTATCAATTTCCATTTATTTCTATTTTGATAAAATTTGTGGAAATAGATAGGAAAATTAAAAACTTTAAGTATTAAAGTAGAAGAAAAGGATGTAACAGATATGGAAATAGGTTATATTCATTTGCTGGATTGTGGATATAATTAAATTCATCTCTATTAGACATAGTCATTTAATATAATAAGATCTTCACACTAGATAAAAAATGTATGTATTGATAATGTAAATATCACAGACTGCCGAACCCATTTATGAAGAAAATACCTTTATTTATGGTATTGTTTTGATGGTTTTGCTTATTGTTTGTTTCATGTGGTTTTTGTTTTTTGTTTGTTTGTTTGTTTTTTCCTTTTCCTTAATGTTTCTGTTTTTGTTTTTGTTTTTAATGTATTATTGTGATATCTTGTGTGTGGCTTATGTAAGTAATGTCTTTCTTTAATAATAAAAATAAAAAAAATAAAGCTTTTTAAGTCATACATCTAGGCACAATTAATGGTTCTCAAAATATATGCAATGGCAAGGTTAAACACAAGGAATGGAGGAGAGAAGGAAGGATTCCTAAGTAAAGAAAGTGGCAGCTTTGAAACAGCAGCTGCTATCCAACCACTTATATAATGCCTATCTTCATGATTGTCTATATGACATCAACTGCAATAGAAGGTGGAGACCTCCAGGTTTCTCAAAACTGTCACCTACATAGACATCTGATCTGCTGAAAAACAGTGACATGAGTATGACAGTAAATATTTTGATTATATGGAGAAGGAACAAATGACAACATCAGTAATTAACAATGACGTCTGTGAAACAGAAGCAGCAATGAATCTTGCTGGGGCATGTTGGTGGCACAGTTGTTGTGGAGTACCTCCAGTTGAACATGTGTTGCTTATCAGTGCATGAACACTTTCTTCTTATCTCTCCTAAATCTTTGTAAAAATTATGTTTGTGCTTCTGCCCCATCAAATATCTGTACAGAAATTCATACTAGTCTTATTCTACAAATACAGCATATTTAAAACATAGTCAGTTCTAAGGGTTCAAGAGCCTTGAGACAGGATCATACAACAACCAGGTTCTGAGTTCCCCAATATTGGTTAAGGCAGGGGTCTGGAAGCCACTTCCCCATTATTGTTTTGACTATGACTGCAGTGCATTTTGGAAATAAATGGGGATAAGGAAGTCATGTGAATCCATTCCACCTGACTAGAGTCAATAGAAAATTACAAGCAATTGAGGAGGAGAAAAAATCATAAAAGTCAGTATCCCTGTTTATGTGCTTGTGAGAAATTCAGGATGAGCACAGGCATGCTCACACATTGCATTGAGCAGGGCAAGCAGAACTGTGCTCAACTTGAACCCACAACCAACCATCACCAGCAGCAGTAGCTCCTACTCCAAGGCTCTAGCAGAATGTCTTTTCTTGTCATGATCTGCGACTACAACCTAGAATACCTAATAGAAATTAGTCATCTAGTGCCATTTTTCTATTGGGGGTCCTGTGCTTTGTTGTCCATGTCCCTCGAAGGACTAGGGAGCATTTGCTACTGTCTCCACTACTTTTACCTGGGCCCCAAAGCAAAATTCTTCAGTATCCATACTGAGGCTTGCAGAAAGTAGACTTGAACAGCTTTGAGCCTTCTACAAGTGTACCAAAAGCCCACAAAATATCAACCCTCTTGAGGTCAAACCATGGGATGCCCAACGTATCTTCAGTCATCAAATCAAGAAGACTGAACAACGTTCTGATGAAAGGGAACAAGTGTTGCTCCCACCCTGACCCAGCCTTACAAATGTTATTACAATAGTATGGAAGGAAGCCACAGAACCATGATAAAGTATGATGGGTCCCTGTCTTCTTATCAAAGGAAGCAAGGCTAAAGGATGCAATGCCACAAAAAAAAAAAAAAAAAGCCTCAAAGAAAATGGAAACAAGAGAGAAAGGGGCTCTGCAGAGAAAAGACAAGGATTGGGTAAGCTGCCAGGCAAGGGAAGAATGCATTTTTTCTTCAAGACAGAAATCTAGCACTTGTTATCAAAGTTTAAGATTTTGCTTAAAAAAACACAACAATCTGGAAGGAGAGTGCGAAGTGACAGATCACAAGATGCCGTACAGTTTGCTCCCCACCCCTGTGTGAAGATCAGCTGCAGATGGTGTGAAAAAGTGCCATTCTTAGCATACTTTTGCCTGTAATTCTCAAGACACTTCCTTCCAAAAAGTCACTCAAAACCAAAAGGACTTCTCTAGAGAAAATAATTTCATGACTTAAATGAAGTAATCAGCCATTTCATTTTTAAAAAAACTTATGGCCAGTTATCTTTACTGCTCAAGAACCTAACAAAACTGTTCTCAAAGACCAACACAGCTGATAAGCACTTACAAGGCTAGATGATACAGCAGAACAGAAGATATGTGGGAGAACCTGGCAGGCTCCCCAAAAGGCACAGGAAAATGTAAGGAACAGAATATATTTCAGATGCTAAGAAATGTTCTAGTAACATATTTCATTGACGTCATTCCCCAAATGTTGTGAATAGCCCCAACAACAACAACAATAACAAAAATCTATGATCAATGAGCATACAGATTTTAGACAGCATATACAGTACATACAGTTTATATACAGTATTTGGTATATACAAGGTATAAAAATGAATGATTCCAAAACTAGAAAAATCCATGCTACAGCATTCCTAATTTCAATGTATGGTTGTGAAAGCTGGACAGTGAAGAAGCCTGACAGGGAGAAAATCGCCTCGTATGAAATGTGGTGTTGGAAGAGAGTTCTATGGACAGCATGGACTCCCAAAAAGACAAATCAGTGGGATTGAAAAGATGTGAAGCCTGAAACTTTACTAGAGGAAAAAAATACTAAAATGAGTCTATCATACTTGAGACATATAATGATATGGCTCAATGGAAAAAAAATACACTGCTGGGAAAAATGGGAGGCAGTAGGAAAAGAGGAAGACCACATTACATTTTAAAACTGAATTGATCACAGAAGCCACAGCCTTGAGTTTGCAAGACCTGAGCAGGGCTGTTAATGAGCTGG
Organism: Sceloporus undulatus; assembly: GCF_019175285.1. NCBI lineage: Eukaryota > Metazoa > Chordata > Lepidosauria > Squamata > Phrynosomatidae > Sceloporus > Sceloporus undulatus. The sequence continues at coordinate 110,806,148 of NC_056523.1, read as the reverse complement.
TCTCCTGGAAGTCTCTCATTCATAGGGTCATTGTAAGTCAAAGTCAATTGACAGTAAACAACAACAATGAAGATCTAAAATGTTGTTGTGGTTGTTGTTGTTGTTGCTGCTGCTGCTGCTGAATGCCTTCAAATCATTTCTGGCAACCCTAAAATGGACTATCACTGGGTTTTCCTGACAAGATTTTTTTAGAGGAGGTTTGCCATTGCCATAGTACTGAAGAATAATTGGTACCCCACCTCCACACAAGGCTACTGTGTTTTATCATAGAATCATAGAATCGTAGAGTTGGAAGAGACCACAAGGGCCATCCAGTCCAACCCCCTGCCATACAGGAACTCTCAGTCACAGCATCCCTGACAGATGGCCATCCAGCCTCTGTTTAAAGACCTCCAAGGAAGGAGACTCCACTACACTCCGAGGGAGTGTGTTCCACTGTCAAACAGCCCTTACTGTCAAGAAGTTCCTCCTAATGTTGAGGTGGAATCTCCTTTTCTGTAGCTTGCATGCATTGCTCTGGGTCCTAGTCTCTGGGGCAGCAGAAAACAAGCTTGCTTTCCCCTCAATATGGCATCCCTTCAAATATTTAAACAGGGCTATCATATCACCTCTTAACCTTTTCTTCTCCAGGCTAAACATTCCCAGCTCCCTAAGTCGTTCCTCATAGGACATGGTTTCCAGACCCTTCACCATTTTAGTCGCTCTCTTTTGGACAAGCTCCAGTTTTTCAACATCCTTTTTGAATTGTGGGGCCCAGAACTGGACACAATATTCCAGACGGAGCCTGACCAGAGCAGAATAGAGTGGCACTATTACTTCCATTGATCTAGACACTATACTTCTATTGATGCAGCCTAAAATTGCATTGGCCTTGTTAGCTGTTGCATCGCAGTGTTGACTCATCTTCAACTTGTGGTCTACTTGGACTCCTAGATCCTTTTCACATGTCATCTTCTTCAGCCAGGTGACCCCCATCCTATATCTGTGCATTTCATTTTTCCGCCCTAAGTGCAGTACCTTACATTTCTCCCTGTTGAAGTTCATTTTGTTATTTTATGTCTAGATTTGGTGTGCATAGATGTAAAACTTCTGTATTAGACTACTGGCAAATGCAGAGCTCAAGAAGGAAAGCATTCAAATGTTACTCCTTCTCTCCCTCCCTCTCCCATAAAATCCTCTTTTACCTTCTGTCTGTAAAACTTGTGTAACACCTTCTTACACTATATTGGAAAGCATAAGATCGCAGCCATTTTGCCAAAGTTCCTTCAAGAGCCAACAGATGGCATACAGACCAAATTTCCAAATCTTAAGACAATTTCAGATGCTGAATTTGCTTTTCTCAGAAATGTATTTTAGAAATGTCTCTATCCCACAGTATCAAATACAGTAATACACAAGCAACAGTTTTGGTAAGTGTTGTTGTGCTCCATATAAGCATATTAAACAAGGGTGTGAATAACTTGTGGTTCTTTAGATTTGTTGGACTGAAACTCACAAGATCCCACAGCTCACAATTGGTTATGCTGGATATAGTAATATACATTAGTGTCCAGAAACATCTGGAGGTCCACAAGTGTCCGTCGCAGTGTAGTTAATGAATGGAACATACTATAGCTCAAACCAAAAGCACATGAAAATCCTGTGATTGTCCACTAGCTCCTATTCAAAAGCATTGACTGATCTCATAATGCTTGAGGCAGCAGTTTTTTAAAAAAAGAAAAAAGACGTGAGAATACTCCTATTGAACACTGTAATTTGGGACAAATTTTCTTTAAAGAGGGCCCAAGAGTAAAACATTTAGGAGTTGTATTTCTGAAACACAAAATCATTTGAAGCATTCCTAATTAGGACAGAGTGTACATACCACAAATCTAAGCACAGATGGCCCAACTTCCTTTGGAAATGTCTTGCATATTACTTGAGCTTTCTCATCACCACTCCATCATAACTTAGCACATTTTGCAGCAACATAAAATACCAGGATGTTAATTTAGTATGAAAATAGTTTGTCCCAATGGTATTTATACAGAAATAGAAATGTATAAGCATTAATATATACTAGTTTCAAATTAGAAATTTGAGCCAGCATGGCCTAGTAATTTGAGTGCTGGATTAGGACTCTGGAGACCAGGGTTCAAATCCCCACTAGGACTAATTACCCCAGAAGACTAATTACACAACTGCTTGTCCATGGTGAATAAAACATCTGCTTTGGTAGCTGATGTCACAAGAAAGAGCCACCCACACCTCACTGCAAACCTACTTTCTCCTTCCTCATCAGTTTTAAAGCAAATTAAACACTACATAAGCAACATGAATATTTGTCACAGTAAGTGTGGTTTGATGCGATAGATGGTCCTGGTGAAAAGGGAAGTTATTTAGCATTAATCACAATCTACACAGGAACTAATATGATTCCTTAACTGGTTATGATTACAGGTACCCACTAGATTAGGCAGCAGAAACTTTTACCGGAGGTTTTTTTTAAAATAATACATATAATAGTGATTTTCAGAAAGTGAGAGAAAATTATTTCCTTTTTGTCACCCACCTGGTATCATTAAAATGATTTAACCTGAAGTAATTACTCGCTAGCATATCTGACAGAGAGGGTGAAACAAGAAATCTTTTTAATGCTTCCATTCCATGTTTTTATATGGAAAAGACTGTAATCCACACTGGTGAAATTCAGTACAGAAAGAAAGTGTGGAAATTATTTTGGATTCATCAAATGGGAACAAGGGTGTGAACATGTGTGCTGAGTGAGAAATGGGTATAAACAAGGCAGTAACATTTGTACTTGTGTATGTGGCTCATTTCAGGACCTTTATAGTCTCATTTCCATCCAGAGTTGGCTTCACCTGCCATCCTTCCATATTATAAAGCTAATAAGAAAAGACTCGACACAGAAACTCCCCAATTGCCTTTTCATCTGATCAGTAGGATTAAACATCTACAAATGAGGAACAGAAAGGTGTGTGTGAGAGAGAGAGAGCTCAAGATCTGATTTTCTAGAAAATCAGCATCAACTCAAAAATCTCTTGACTGAGTTGTAATGTGTATAAATATGGGGGAAAAGGCTATTATGGTAAGAATGTGTCTGAGATTGCATTTAACAAACAGGTTATTCCACAGGCAAAGTTAAATAACATGAGACATCTCACAGTTAGTATGCTTCCAAACTTATGCCTTTCCTAGAGCTCATTAAAGTTACTTTTGTGGAACTCAACTCCCAGAAACCCTTGACCAACATAGTCACTAGACGCTGGACTCCAAAATGGTTCTTTTCCAAGCTCTGGTCTCTCCCTGTCCCCAGTTCACTTGCTCCTCTGTGCCAGTGAGAGTGAAATAATAACTCTTTAATCATTCCTACTGGAAGATGTGAAACAGCTTCCCGTTATTCCTGCCAACTACTGAATCACCAGCTTGCACCATGTTAACTCACCAAGCCCAAGACTCCATGTTCAGCTTCTCTCCAATGGAGCTAATGTGTGTGACAAGAAAGAGCCCTTTAAAAAGTCTGTACAGAAGAAGATCACGGGTAACTCCCTATTTATTCCATGTAGGTCAAAGAACTGATTGAAATTAAAGTTAGGGCCTCCTTGAAAAACAGAAATAAATCACATAAACTTTTTTAAAAAACAGCCTTGTAACCACATTGTTTAAACTGAGAGAAAGAAGATAAACATGGGTTGAATTACTTCACTCTGCCTGCCTTCTTAGTTTAAAATCTTGGGTATTTTTTCATTAATCTCTGACTTGTCAAACAGGGTAAGCAGTGTTAACATTTACCAGGAACTCAAGAGACAGAAGTAGTAAAGCAACTTTCCAAAAAGCAGAGAAACAACGGAAAATTTTCTTCCTGGAGATTATACTGTAGTGGGATCTCTCTCAGGCCGCTTGCAGCATACATATACTATGCATTTCTTCCAAATATCTGGGCTGGCAAGAAGAATGAGGCCATCTCAAATAAATAAATTTCTGTGGAGTTAGCTAAATAATAATAGTGTTTTTACTGTTTTCAGATAAATAATAAAACCAGAAAGGGAACTCTGGTGTTTGTCTAGCAAAAAGGTACTCTGTTGCAATTAACGGGTGCAATAAAGAATCCTGTAGCACTATAACAAAAGGAAAGATTTTGTTTTTGATTTTACAGGCAACAGCCAACTTCAAGAAATGCACCAGTGGACAATATGTCTCAAAGTAGAAAGAGTTGCCTTTTGCAGACACTCCCTGACAGACAGAGATTGCAACACTGCAACTGAAAGAGGACAACTACAGTGGTACCCCGGGATACGAATGCGCCGGGTTACGAATTTTTCGGGATACGAAAAAATCCCATAGGGATTTATTGCTTCGGCTTACGAAGGTTTCTTCGGGTTACGAAAAAACCGCGGCGCTATTTTCCGCCACCGGAGGGCAGCAGAGAGCTATTTTTCCATTAGCGCCTATGGGAATTCGGCTTACGAAGGTATTTCGGGTTACGAAATTAACCGCGGAACGAATTAATTTCGTAACCCGGGGTACCACTGTATTTAGGAGACTATGCTCCTTGCAGACCTACAATAAAAACCACATCTACGTAATCCTGGAAGAAAGAAGCAGAATAAAAGAAGTAAATAAATAAATCCCATGATCAAACCAAAGAAGTTGTTGCTTCAGACAATGGAAGTAATTGTGAGAAATGACTTAGCCTGGTTTCTATAGTAAGTGTACAGTTCAATATATCACTCTAGATCTCACCCACTCCTACAAAAACAGGTAACAGCAACCTGCTGAGTTACCATGGCAAATCATATCAATCTATCTATCTATCTATCTATGGATAAAGCTAGAAGACAAACCATTATCTGAAAGTACTTCTTGAACAAGAATAGAATGAGAACAGATGTGAAGGTTCTGGTAAGTGCATAGAGGTAAGGTTATAACTTCAGAACAAGGACTCACCCAACACCCAACCATCCTACTAGAATCAGAGCAGATGATATAAGACCAAGTTTTGGAAGTACAGTATTTATATACAGGTTGAGTATCTCTTATCCAGAATTCTGAAATCCAAAGTACTTTGAAATCCAAAATTTTGAGCTGCAACACTAGTAGCATAATACATACATATACTGTATTTATGAGGCTGGAGAGAGATGCAGCTGGAGATGTAAGGATCTGTGAAATGGAAGGAATTCATGCTGCTTGCCATTTCACAGATCCTCAGTCTCTCTTCAGCCTCATTATGTCTCTTTGTGTATATGCAAACAGAGGTATTTCAAAATCCAAAATAATCAGAAATACAGAACACTTCTGTTCCCAATAATTTGGATAAGGGATGCACAACCTGTACTTGGGGTTCCTAGCTTCTATGCCCTGCCTTCTTTGAGGGCTCAGCCTGAGCAGCATTTGTGGGGTCTGATCAACATAAAAGTTATAACATAGAAACTGATTGGATTAATTCTTGAAATATTCCACATGTTTCTGATTTATACTAAGCATTTAGTTGTCAGATGCTTAAAATGCATGTTTTGTTTCACTGATTCTTTGGAGTCCTTATGACTGACAGTTAAAATAGATTTAGGCATTTTTGCTTAACTCCCCTCCAGTTTGAAAGTGGTAATTATAAATAAAAGTCCCTTCTCTTTGTCTCACCTGAATTAATGCCAAAGTATAATCTCAGGATTGTGGGTCCAAGCCCTCTCTTCCACCCTCCCAAATCCCAGCCACCCACTGCCACATCACCCTAAAACAGACAAACAAAGAAAATGTGTATGAAACTGGATTCTGAATTTTTATTGACCTGAATCAGAACCAAAGTGCAACTGCAGCTGAACTAACAATGAACCAAAATGCTTAACAGTTTGACTTCCCTGCCTCCAGGTTAAGCAAGCCCAATGGCAAGTGGTCGAGTAAAAGATATTGACATGTTCAGGTTGGTCTTTGGGCTCTCACAACAGAAAGAGTATATAATTTGCCATCTCACAGGAAAAAGAAGTGGAAAAGTATTATCCAAAAAAAAAAAAAAGCCGTAAGAACAGACTGAATCTGTTTTTTGTATAAAGTTTAATATATATGTTGTGTAGTTTTCTTCAACTCATTTCTGACTTATGTAGACCCTAAGATAAACTTAGCATAGATTTTTTTTAAGGCAGGTCTCTTCAGAGGGGGTTTGCCATTGTCATACTCTGAGACTGAAGGAGTGTGACTTGCCCTAGGGTTGCCTAGTGGGCTTTCATGGCCAAGCAGGGATTGGAACCCTTGGCGGGATACACACCGCCATATAGTACGTATAGGATACGTACTAGGGTTAGGAAGGGGCGGTGCTTCCGCACCCCCCTAACCCTAGTACGTATCCTATACGTACAAGATGGCGGCGCACCTTCTACATGGGCGCCGCCATCTTTACGTACTGGACGCACAGCGTCCAGACGTGTCGCGGCACCTATGACGTCGCGAGTCCGCGCCAGGCGCCTCGCGACGTCATAGAGAAGCCGCAAGAAGAAGCTCCGAAATGGAGCTTCTTTTTTGCTCCGCGCGGGAGTCGCGCGGTTTGGCTGCTGCGGCTCCCGCGCGGAGCAAATGGCGGCGGCGGGGGAGCGCCGCAAAGCGGCGGTTTGTACCCCGCCCTTGTCTCTGTAATCATAGTCCAACGTTCAAACCACTACACCACACTGGCTATGGCTCACAGTAAACAGGACTTCTCTTCCTTCAAAACATGGAACTGCTCTGAGGAGGAGAATTAGCGGCTGCCCTTTACAATAAACCATGTAAATCCAGTTTTGTCCCCATTTACCTTTCAGAGACATTTGCTTTTGAATGGCATGCATCTTTGGGAGGAAAGCAGATGTAAAGGAAGACAGGATATTAAATTAAACATTTGAAGGGATGTCATATTGAGGGAGCTATCTTGTTTCCTGCTGCTCCAGAAACTAGGGAGTTTATCAGATAAGGGAAATTGGAAATATAATCCAATGGCAATCCGAACGCAATCATGGGGTTTAACGTTATTGCGTGATAAACTCTATATGCAATTTTGGGCAATGGCATGCTATTTTCGGGCAATGGGAAGTCAGTTCGAACACAATTTGAATTCACATAAATTCACTGAACTAGCGAATTCATGTGAATGCATTCTGGCCCCACTTTCTTTTCATTCGAAATTAAGAGAAAATCCTCCCGTGTGATAAACTCCTAGGATCAGGAGCAATGGAAGCAATCTACATGGCAGGGGGTTGGACTGGATGGCTCTTGGGGTCTCTTCCAACTCTATGATTTTAGGATTCTAGGATCACCTGCAGCCTTTCCTGGTTGGAAGAAGAGTCCAGCAAATATGACTTGAAGAGAAAGCTGTTTATCCAAAATTCCCTGTTCTACCAAACTCTGAAAATATATAGTCGTCTGTCCTCATCAGATATATGATGTCTTCATCAGAAGATAGGCATCCTTGTCTATCATTCAGTGTCAAACGTCTCTGAAAAGTGTTTGTTTTTCTTTAAAAATAGCAAATGGAGAAAAGAGATGTTAGCATTTATTAATAATTTCAAACAAAAAAGGATTGCCAATTGTGATACAATGTTCAGTTAACAACCTCTTTCTCCCTTCTTACCTCTCCTAAAAGAACACGTCAGGTTTCTTCTGAGAGGATGTCATTGCCACCCATCATACACCTTGCCACTGTCCATCTACCCTGCCTCTGATCCTGAGTTACCCAACTGCTCTGAAAAAACTGAACAAACAGAGCAGTGTTTTCCCAGCTGGCATGTCCCCAACCCCAGACTGCTTAGAGTACAATACCTGTCCTCCCTCACTAGTGTTCCCATGCTACCTAAGATCATGGGAATTGTAGTCTGAAAAGATTAAACTGAGGGACAAAATGCTTGGAATGGAGGTTCCCTTTAAAGTAACTATACAACAGGCTCCACATACCCAGAACTATCTTAATTCATGGGTGTACAAGAGGCAGATTTTTTCTTCTTCTTTGATTAAAACAAGAGTGGAACTGGTTTGCAAGAAGATTTTTAGAATATGAACAGGAATGTTACGTAATCTTGCAAATGAATCATCATCATTGGTCACATAATGAAGCTTACACTCTCATATAAAAAGACTGAGAGACACTAACTTTATCTATACATTTGAGCATTCAGGCATCAAGGCAACAATAGTGATTCCAGAAAAAGGGATGGGTGTGTGTAAGTGAATTCATAACCCAATTGGGTTTAATAAGTTAAATACTGGCAAAAAGAAGTAGGGAGAAAGAGAGAGCATAAAATCAGTTGGGACATAAACTAAGTGTAAATACTAATACTGAAGCAAAGCTGAATTAATTGCAATTTGGCAAGCCTGTGATGCATAAAGGACTTTTGATTAAGTCATGCTCTCAGTACTATAGAGAGGGAATCCTAGCATAAGGCAAGTCATAGCAGTCAGTTCAAGTCCCATGGAGTATTCCTTGAAAGGGTCACAGAATGGGAGACAGGCAGATATCACCCATGGGTAAAAATGCATCAGGATGTTTTCTTATTCAATTCCCACTAAAATGAACAAGAGTCATACAAGTACTCAGTGTGTCAAAAGAATGCTGTGGGGGAGAATATGTTTTTAATATTCTTAAGACTGGGGAAAAGAAAAATCCATTTGGACATTCTGCCTTATCACTGGCCAGTTGTAGCTCTGGTAACCACTGTACCAGAATAGCTAACCAGCACTTGAACTATCTGGATAGTTTGAGAGGAATATGCAATTCCATAAGCCTGAAAGTACAACAGTGAATTCTGGATACTTCATGGTATGTGAATGAATTCTGAAAATTCCTTCGGAATAAATATCAATTGCATTAATTTGTATGGAGGAAGAGAAATACAATGTTATCACCATTGTTATTAGTTAAGCATGTAAGATGCTTCTATACAAACTATGGCTATTTATTGAATAAATAAAACAGCGTATTCAAGATCAGGTGCAAGAGATGTGTCAAAATGAATCTGTACCATTAGAAAACTGCAACACTGAAGTGCTGATTGTAGATATTCTTACGAAGCCTCTACCAAGAGATTGTTTCCAGAGACTACAAGAAGGAATGAAAATCCTTGATGTTGGTCCAGGAGAATGGGAAGGGGGTTGTTAGAACATTTTAGTATTCTCTCTTCCCTAGCCAAGTCAGGACAACCTCTATCATAATTTGTACTTATACCAGAGGTGAAGCTGCATACCATCATCAGTTGAAATGGATGTTTGGAGGTCCAAACATCAGCTGAGTGGCCAGCTGCTCTGTTTCTGTTCATGCTTGGACCAGATGTTCTCATCAGGCCTGCCTGCCATTTGCTGCCTCTTTTCCTTCCCTGTGGTTTTCAAACAGTCATCCCAAATGTGTGTCTATGTGGCCTCAGAGTTGTATTTGGCTACAGAGTTGAATTTCAAAAATGTCTCTCTAGACTTCTCTGAAGCAAGCTGGGAAAGTCCTTCAGCTATTTCTGGAAATCCAGAATACTATGTATTTCTAAAATTTAGAGAAGAGGAACAGTTGGACTCAATGGTGAAAAGTTGACTCTGAGCTCCAAAAAGAGCATGAGGGAATATTTTTAAGCACTATTGTCCATGCTATCTTGAGGATTTTGGAAATGGTAATCTAACAAAGTAATTTTTTCCTGAGCTGTAGTAGATCCAAGATGAGGATAGATGAACTAAAGATAAAGAAGAAAGGAGATCTGTAGAGGGTGTGTAGATCTGCAACAGAAAGAAAGAGAAGATGGTGGGGGAAAATATGAGCAAATGCCACATTGTGATCAGGTGACACAGATTTTGTTTCATTTTCCTCAATATCCTTTATTTGATTTGGAGACTGGTTTGCAGAAAGGATTTAAGCATTTTGAATTCCCACTGTAAAAAAATTAAAAACAAAGAAAAAAAATTAAGTACCAAAATCCTGTTTTGATGTCCTAAGGATATGATATACATATGACCTAATATGACCGTTATGAAGACTGGATTGGACAAGGTGTCTGAATATATTCTTACTCTTTTTGAAGATGTGTGCTCTCTAACTCTCTCATACACACAATCAAATATCAAAGCAATCTCTACAGTTGCTCTCTCTCTCTCTTATATGCACACAGTCAAACACCAAAGCATACAGAGAGTGAGAATGAGAGAGAAACCTGCTACGGTCTGGTTGTAAACCAAGATATGTCCCATTAATAAGTGGCAGAGCACAGGTGAAAAGTAATAATTAGACATCCATAAAGACAGCTGGCTGTTGGAAGAAAGGGTGAAATGAACGTCAAACGGGGAGTGGTCAACTATAAATCCACCTTGAATGAAAAGCAAGATATAAACTAATTTAGATAAGAGGAAAATAGCTTCAGACCACAAATGGGTGCCATTAAATACTAAGCCACTAAAGTGTCACAAAATTATAGATTGGTATGTTGTTCATAATCCAGCAACAGCAACTTTGCCTTTTAGCCAGTTTTTCAAGTCAGAACAAGCCTTACTCATTCACTGCAGTGTTGCAAACCTAGCTGATCAGCTGATACAGCAGGAGACCAACAAACTGAAGCTGGTTTGCTCATAAATGTTCAGGAAGCCACTACACAGTGGAACAGCTAAACCCAAACATATAGCACAAATTATAAGTTAACAATTCCCAGCATTCCCTGGTGAAAGATAATCATTATTGAGGCACTTTAAAAACGAACAAATTTATTATAGCATGAATGTTTGTGGACCATAGGCCACTTTCATGAAAGCTCACACTATAATAAATTTCTTAGCTTTTAAGGTGCATCAGGACTTTGTTGATTTTGCTGCAGGAAACTAACATAGGGCCCGTACAGACAGGCCAAAATAAAGCTGCTTCGGGTCACTTTGGAAGTATGCTGTTTAAGTGATGCATGCGTCCTATGAGTCTGGAAGCCGGACTGGAGCATGGCTTTGGTGCAGCTTCCGGACACTTAGGACGCATGCATCATTTAAACAGCATACCTCCAAAGTGACCTGAAGCAGCTTTATTTTGGCCTGTTTGCACGGGGCCATAGTCAGCTATATAGAAACAGTGACATGCAGAGTTCAGAAACATTAGAGGTTTTTTTTGTAATACAGCCCCTAGAATACCATCAGCCAGCATAGCCAGTAGTTATGCTAGGTGGGACGTTTTGAGAATTGTTACACAAATGATAACCTTTCTAAGCTTTATGCTATGTGCCCCTACTATGGTCTCCATTTATTTATTCAACAAATGTATACACTATGCTTTCAATGACAATATTCCTAGGAAGAGATTTGTCAACATAAAAACAACAGTAAATATGCACAATCATAAAACAATAAATAAATTTAAAGCAATTTAACAAAAAATATTTAAAAAGCAATCAAGCAACATTTGGACAATTTAAAAATACAGAAGGCAGAGGAGAATGGACAGCCAGCATGGTGTAATGATTTGAATGTTGGACTAGGATTCTGGGAAACCAGGGTGGAAACTCAGCCATGGAAACCCACTAGGTGGCCTTGGGCAAGTCACACTTAACAAAACAACATGACAGGTTATCCTTAAGAGTTGTACATTGGAAAGTACAACAACAAAGCACTGAAAGGATAAAACTGAGTGGGCTCAGATACCATGACAAACCACTGTTTTAACAGATGTGAGATGCTATGAAAAATGGAAACAATATATAAAGATTATCAAGGAATTGTCAATAGCCACTTCAAGAATAGAAATGGGGGAGGAGTGGACAAATTAGACCTATACTTCTCAAGCAGTTTAATCCAGAAAAGTCACAATGATTACAATTGGATAGTATGTAATTTAGAATCTGTTTTTCCAGATAAGCATAATAAAAAGGTTATGTCCTCTCAATTGTTTCAACAGTTACCTACATAAAAAAATCAGAGTATTAAAATACACATCAGAGTATTCAAAAAACAAGATATATATTTATTGCACCTTAACCTATTTATTACACCCAATGCAAAAATGACATTGTTGTGTGCATTCTTGTCTTTTCCTACATATGCCAACCCTAAGGCAACCCTATCATGGGATTTTCCTTGCAAGAATTGTTCAAAAGGGATTTGCCTTTGCCTTCCTGAGGCTAAGAAAATGTGACTTGCCCAAGGTGCTATTATTCATTCCAGTACTCTGCAATTGTTGTTAATACCACCTTCTTCTTCTTCTTCTTCTTCTTCTTCTTCTTCTTCTTCTTCTTCTTCTTCTTCTATGTGTTAACTATCAAAATACTGGCCAAGCAGATGTCAAAACCAAGATTTTTTTTCAAAAAGATTTTGTTTAAAAAATGGCAAAAGCAGAAGGCAGTATAGTAGCTCCCACTAATGGCTGATAATACAGTCCTGTGTCTACTCAGTAGTAAGTTCCACTGAGTTCAATAGTGTTTACTCTCAAGTAAGTGAGCATAGGACTGCAGCCAAATAGCCTAAAAGGCAGTAAGAAGAGAATTTCAGAAATGTTAGTTTCCCCCAATATTTTCCCATGAAAGGCTAAAGTATCTAACAGATACCAAGGTATGTTGGTTATTTGGGCTTTTTCCATGATGTAAGTAAATATGCCCTGCCTGGATTTTGTCTGTCTGGGATTAGAATAAAACTATCGCCTCCAATTAAAAAAAAAAAAAAAAACTCCACCAAAGCAAAACCAACTCTTTAATGTTGAATTCAAGAAAGCAAAAAGAAACTCAACAATTGAACTACGGGTCCAAAAACTAAAAGATTTTCTAAAGTGATAATAGAAACATTAAGATTTTCTAAAGAGCTAATATTAGGCTGGCTTGTACTAGCTTTTGTACAAATTGTTGCTGTTTTGACAAGGCAAAAGAAATTTTGTTTCTTTAAATAAGAAAGAGCATCTGCTGTCACAATTTAAAAGAAGCTCTTCAGATTTCAGATGAAAGTCTCCTAGAGATATTAGGGCAGTCAGACAATCATTCTAAACACTCTTGCTATTTTTCAAATGGAACTGGCCCAAGAATTTAAATATGCCCTGAAGAATTTCTATTCTCCAGCAACTGTTGTGGGGAAATGTGATGAAAATGCCAGTTTCATAAAACAGAGTGTCACCTTTGCAAGAAAATAAGGCATTATTTTGCCAACCATGTATCTTAACAAATGCACTGCTTTTCATGAACCTCAGGTCATGTGCTCTTCAAAGAAACTGTTATTTTTAACGATTGTGGCAAAATTATAGTTATACATCCTGTACAACATCTCCAGCAAAGTAGGGGAAAGTGGGTTTTAACCACTAGGAATTGTTCATATCCATATTAAAAAACAACTTTCCAAACTTACTATCCATTGTTAATCTGGTCTGGTGAAAAAAGAAACATGCATACCATGTAAGATGTATGGAAGGAAGAAAATTGGTTAAGGGTTTGTTTTTTTGGTCAAGGATCTTCCAGTTGGATAATGAAATTCAGACTGGAATTCAAATTAATACCCATTAACACAAGCTATGCAATTTTATAACTGCAAAAGTGACATGAGACAGTTCTATGCTAGATAAGAGTGCAGGTCCATTATGAGTCAAGGATGTTAAATTCTCAGCTATTAACATTCATATTTGAGTAGGTAGCCCCACTCCAAAGCCAGCTCAGTAGAGATAAGCAGCTAAGCCTAGCAAAACAACAGAAAGAGCTACAATAACCTCTTAACCTTCAGGCATTGCATAAAACATCTTCTCATTGCTTTCCACATCAGAAGATGTAATGCTCACTCTCCTCTATCCATGCCCAACATGCTACCTGATTTCATAGGCATCATATAGCTGCCACCATCCCACTACATGGAAATAACATTTTCCATGCCAAAACTCTGAAGACCTTTATGCAATTCCCATGCTTTCAAATGTGCCCAGACCTACATTATTGGTGACTCATTTAGCTTGTGCGTTTGAATCTACTATGAACCCTATATCAAGAATAGATTTGTCCCAAGGCTTCTAGAGGACTCTACTCTGTAGGATACGGAGAAAATAAAACACTTCTGACACTATGCATACCAAGAATATAAATAGATGGGCAAACAGGCAGACTGGATGTGTGTGCACACATGCATGTGTACTTCCATTGTGCACTGCCTCTAGGGATCTCAGGGTGGCATATACTATTCTCATACCAAGCATTCTGTCTTTACAACAATCTTGTGAAGTAGGTTGTGCCCAGAAAAAGTGACTGGCCTAAACTATACCGTGCCTATGAACACAATAAGCCACTGGCATGCCAGTGATGGGGTGAGCTCCTGTCACTAGTCCCAGCTTCTGTCAACCTAGCAGTTTGAAATCATGCAAATACAAGTAACTAAATAGGTACCACTTTGGTGGGAAGGTAACAGCATTTGGTACAGTCATGCTGGCCACATGGCCACCAGAGCAGTCCTTGGACAATGTTGGCTCTATGGTTTAGTAATGGAGATGAGCACCACCCCCTACAGTCGGTTATGACTAGACATTCATGTCAAGGGACTAGCTTTACCTTTTGTTACCTTTATGGCTGCTGCAGCAGATGAGGTTTTGAAACAAAAGCTTCTTTCTCCTGAGATGTTTCATGCAGATTAGGAGCTGGTCTCAGAATTCTAAATTCTAGACTCTAAAACATCCTTCAGGTGCCCAAATACATAAGAACTGTTTCCAGTAACATCTCCTTTGTAGAATCAGACGAGTGCCTATAAACTACATTAATTTATTTCTACATCTCATCCCAATCCCAAAGCAGAGATAGAATTAACATAAATTTAAGTTGAGGGGGGGGATGGGGTCAAGCTAAACAGAGCAAAAGCCAGAGTTAATAAAATGGTTTTGCAATACAGTACTAAGAAGAGACATTCAGGCTTGAGGTCATCTATCCCTCACACCATATTGCATGGGAGCTTCATAATCATGCCATGTAGCAGCCACATTTTGGAGAAATGTATTGCCAGCTTTAGTAAATTAGCCAAGTATACTAAATGTGACACATAAGACTGCTCAAAAGAAAAGCTGAAAAGAAAGCAAGGGGAGAGGGAGGTAGACAGCTGAAGCTACAGGCTTACAGGAGCTCAAAGAAGCAATTCAATACTCTTCATTCTTCATCAAACAAATGTTCTCATTGCCCACTGACAACAGGGATGAACAGCAGAGCCCCTATTACACACTTGCTAGCAAAAAAGGAAACGTTTTGCTTTCCATTGTATCAGAACAATACTGGCTGGGTGGCTGGGGCAGGAGGAGAACCTTTCTTATAAATCAAAATAAAAGTGATTTCAAAATACCCTTCACCACCACCACCACGTTTGAGCTACTGAGCAGAAACTACATACAAAAGTCTTCAAAAAAGTTTTTTTTAAAAAAAAACCCAACAACCTCTCTTTTGCAAACCCATTTCACAATTAAAGACAGCATAAATGGCCTTTATCCCCAGCCAGAAACACCAATTTTGCCATCTTTTGTTATATTTGGGGGGGGGGGGGTACATCCCTTCTGTTGCTGAAATCCAATGCTTTTATTTCAATTCAGGATTGGGGAGAGAGGGTGCATCTTGATACTGAAAGGCCCTGAATTTTCAAAAGCATATTCTTTCTTATGCTACAGAGACAAGGCTTCAAAAAAGAAGGAAAGAAGAAGCCAACCTCCTCCCCTCCCTCCAGAAAACCATCTGCCTTAGAAACTGACCTTTTTTGTGGCTAGCATGCCACTTGGCTAGTGAACAAAAGCCACCAGTGCCAGCATCTGTCTCTATTGCCTGCCTAATTTGCCAATCATATTCATCTCAAAAAAGCCCCTGAACCTGTTCCCTCCGGCTCTTTCTTAACCAAATCTCAGACATATAGACCAGGAGGGAAGCCATAACATTTCCTCTGGACCTTAATTCCAAGTAAATGCATGGAGGTGTAGCCTTTGACAGGTGCTTTTATATACTATTTAGACTGTATCATGTGGGACTCAGCCATTTCAGTTTTCATCAGACTGAAGGTGTGGAGCGGGGGGGGGGGTGATTCCTTTCAGGTCAGATCAGTTTTTTAAAAGCAGGTTAACTCCCTTCTTTCTGATGAAGGTGCCTTACACTGGACTCAGACTTCACTAGCCCACCCTGCTCAGCAGTGTCTGCCTTGACCCATCACACATCTATGAAAGCCCCTGGGAGGAGATCTTCCCGTTTGCTGCTGCTGCTTGCTGCAACCAGAGAAGGTTTTAATTAGAAATGCTGGGGGTTGAACCTGGAATCTTACGCATGCCAAGCATGTTCGGTGCTCTGGCCACGCCTCCTTTTGCAGCTCCTGGAGATGGCTGGAGGCGTGTGTGTGTGTGTGTGTGTGTGTGTGTGTGTGTGTGTTGTGTGCCTTGAAGTCTTTCTGACATATACGTGCATCCACACTGTAGGGATAATCTGGTTTGACACCACTCTAAATGCCATGGCTCAGTGCTACAGAATCCACACTACAATTCCCAGAATTTTGTAGCACTAAGCCCTGGCAGTTAAAAGTGGTGTCAAACCAGATTATCTCTGCAGTGTGGATGCAGCCCTGGTGACCCTAAAGTGACCCTGTCACGAGATATCCTTGGCAAGACTGGTTCAGAGGAGGTTTGCCATTGCTTTTCCCTAAGGCTGAGAAAGTGCAACTTGCCCAAGGCTGCCCAATGGGTTTCATGGCTGAGCTGGGAGAGACCCCTCCTCTCCAGAGTCCTAGTCCTAATGCTCCAAGCACTAGGCTACCCCTGGTTCTCCCAGGGAGGAAATCCCAAATAGGGAGGCTGAGGGCTGAGTGGCAAGGCTCTCCCTAGGCACCACCCCTGCCCACCTCTGCCCACCAGCCAGCCACAACATGAGAAAGACCCAGTAACCCTGAATCACGGGGGATGAAGACCATCTGGTTTAGCAGATGAAGGTCCAGGACACACCGCAGAAATGATCCAGTTGGAGAGTGCTTGAACTGCCCTGGCTCTATGCTAGGGAATTCTGGGAACTGTAGCTTTGTGTGACATCTCTGTCAGAGCTCTGGGGCCACATAATAAACCGCAATTCCCAGGATTCCCTAGCACTGAGCCAGGGCAGTTAAAGCGGTGTCAAAATGGATTATTTCTGCAGTGTGTTTTGGATTTCACCCGGGTTGGCTCCGCTCTGGGGCCACAACAAACTCCAATTCCCAAAATTCCAGAGCATTGAGCCAGGCCAGTTAAAGCGGTGTCAAACCGGGTTAAATCTACAGTGTGGCTGGGGCCTGAGGGAGAAGGCGAGAGGGAGAGTTCGGGCGGCCAGAGGTCTCCCCCCACCGCCAAGGAGGACCAGGCACCTCAACATAGAGGACTTCGGGGGCAATGTAGGGACCCTGGCCAAAGAAAAGCGGGAAGCACGCCTCGAAAGAGAAAGCCATGCTGCTTAGTCCTGGCCACAATGGAGGACCCTCGGGGATGTTGCTTGGCCGGGAGGAGGCTGGAATAGAGGCGGCGTCCGGGCAAAGGAGGGGCAAGGCTGTCCTTAGCCCTCAGGAGGCTGGAATGGGGGCCACAGAGGGGGACCCCGCCTGGCCGCCCTTCTCTTGCCTGCCATCCCTCCGGAGGATGCAGAGCCAGGGCAGGGCAGCATCTCCGGGGAGGGAGCGCCCTTCCTTGCCTGGGAAGCCTCTCTCTCTCAGGCGAGTCTGGAGGGGGCCTCCCTAGAGAGCCGCTCTCCTGGGGCCAGGTCCCTCCAGGGTCTCCCCTGCCTGGGCTTACCTGCAGCCAGGGTCTTGTGCGCCGTGTTGCCCATCTCGCCTCTTCCTCAGCCCCTCACCAAGGGCCGGGCCGGGCTGCCATGGGCGGGAAAGGAGGGGGCGGCGGCGGCGGGGGTCCTGGGGGGGGCTTGCTTGGCCCTCCTCCTCTCCTGCCACCCCCTCCCCTGCCTTCCCCCCAGCAGCACTGTGAGCCAGCAGCCCCGGCAACAGCAGCAGCAGGAGGAGGAGGAGGAGGAGCAGCCCCCACCAGCGAAGGCCGGCCCAAGGCTGGCAGCCCAGCCCTTCTTCCCGCCCAGCCGGGGAGGAGCCCCGCCAGCACGCATTGTTTGAAAGTTGGCAGCCCCCGCCTGGCGGGCCCAGCGCCCGGGCCTTGCCTTGCCTGCCTTCGGCACTAGGCCCATTGGAGGAGCCCAGGCGTCACAATGGGCCCAGAGAGGGAGGGAGGGAGGGAGGGAGGGGGGAGAGCAGGGCGGGGGTCCCCTTCCTCCTCAGCGCCGCCAAGGAAGGAGGACAGGGCTCCAAAGGGACAAAGCCCCAAACCTTCACGGTAATAAACGGGACGTACTCAAATTACAAGACTTTGCCCATAGGTACACCATACCTGCCCATAGGGAAGCACTGGGAAGCCATTTGCCCATAAGGAATCGTTGCAGAATACTTGCCCATAGGGAATCATAGGGGAATACTAAGATGTTAACATTTGATATTAACATGTTAAATCAATTTTCAACTGTATCCCAAGCGACATTCTTGTGGACTCACTGAAAATAGTGTCATAAAAAATATTGGATTTGTGTTCTATTCCTGTTATAAATTTGTATGCCACCTTGGGTCTCTTCTGGGAGAAAGACAGCATACAAATGAAATAAATAAATAAATAAATAAATGGAACCAGTTTTGCAAAAGTATCTGCATGCAAAGTATATTAAGAATGTTGTTATTTAGAACAGACATACAAAATAAAAAAGACTCAGAATTTACAGGTAGATGATTCTGGCTCCCTCGCTAAAAGGGTATTTAGAAAATTTGAGAGACTAAATACATTGGCCTGCATATGTAAATAAAATTCCACCTTGTGCTTGTATATGTATTTTGTTGGATGTTGTTGAAATTGGCATTCCCTTTCTCCCCTGTCTATGAACAAAGTCCCCCCAGGACTCATCATGTTGCTGCTATAGCTCAGTGGCATCACTAGAGTTGGTGTCACCTAGTGCAATAACACACGGTGTCACACACACTGACCTCCTCCCATATCACACCATACAGAATCCTTAGCAATGTCTTTTGTACTAACCCTTACTCATATATTGTAATTCCCATATACCACTGAATGTAAAGGCAATAGTTGTGACATGAACAGCTAGCAAAATTATATCTTTAAATTAGAATATCATATGCCAACCTGAATGTATCTGCATGTACAGTTTCATGTGCTTAAAGTGAAAATTTGGTAAGATGTGATGTTTTTAAAGAAAGTTTAAAAATAATATTTTTTTTTGGGGGGGGGACATAATTTATAAAACCCAGCCCCTCCTTTCTCCTCCCACTGAGTCTCCTCTCAGTCAGACCATCTCTTCTGCTGAACTCCAGCATTTTAAAGGGACACAGGCAAATGCCACTGACCATTTCTGCCAAAAGGCAGGTGTTTAGGGAGCAGTGGTATCACCTGGTGCACTCCACACCCCTTGCAACTCCTTTGTGATGCTTCTACTATAGCTGACCCCTCCTTCCTTTGCTGGCGGAAAGCAGAAGATATTGAAGCATCTGGCTGTGTCCCATAGACTGGTGACATCGTCTGCTGAGACCTCCAGAGGACCACTGTGGATCTTGGCAGAACATGCCCACAACCGTCTCTGATCCAGCACCACCCACACAATGTCCATTGGGGGATTGCTATTGCAGCAACACAATCAATCCTGGGGCTGGTGATAGGGGGCTGTAAGTGCTCCACATGCAGAACTCTTAAGCTATGTGCAGCTATGTAAGATCTTGGCCTCTATGTGGTACACAACCATTTGGTAAAAGATGAGATGTTCATAATTTAATAATTCCTCAGAATCAAATTATCAACTTCGTGATACATTTAAAAATATACACCGGAAAGACATTTTGTTCCATCATGTACATCTCTCTATATAATGCATTCTAATTAATTTAGTCCAAGAAATTCTGTGTTTCTTGCATAGAGTTCACATTTGCATGAAAAATAAACCAGACATTTACAGAATATTAACAGACCTTGAAATTCTGGCAACTACTATAGTTAATATTTATTTATTTGTTTGTTTAAAGTATTTCTGTATTACCTCCCAGCTCACAAGGGCTCCTGAGGCATAGAACAAATAAAAATCAATTAAAATAATACAAAGTCAAAACATTTTTAAAACAGATTAAAATACTCTTTAACAACCCCTCAAAGCAGTCTAAAACCAGTCCTAGGCCTCATTCACACTCATGTTTTTGCGCTGGATCGATTCGAATCCCACCATCGATTTGACACTAAATGGATGTTCAGACTATGCTTGCCATGATCAAAGCTGTCTGTGGCAATTTAACCCACTTTGTGTTCACATTTCATTTGGAACTAATTTAAACTGGCGATCGGAGCCAACATTTTTTTTACTATCAATCAAGTATCGCAGATCTTGAAATATTCTTGCTATAGAAATGTACTTGCTATAGATCTATAGAAATGTACTTGCTATCTTGTTCAGCAATTAATAGCCATGAATCCATACACACCAGGGTAGAATCCCCGATGGCACCCATGAATCCATGCATGCTAGGGAAGAATCCCCCATAGCATCCACGAATGCCTGCTTCTGCAAAGCCATGCAAATGCAACTATGCAGAAACTGTCAAACTTTTTTTTTTTAAAAAATCATGTCACATCAAGCGCCCCAAAGAACCCCCCTGACGTCTCTGACCTCTGGCCAACAGGAGAAAGGGAACCAATTCACCAGCAGAAGCAGAAAACAGCTGCACAGTGATTTAAAGGGACCACTTGACAGCACAGTAAATTTGAATTCATAAAGAGCTGAATGTATCTTTGCCCATGAAGTGCCAAGAAGGGAAAAACAATGGCGGTTTGCCAAGACCTGTGGGATGGATATGTTCTGCCCCTCTACCCATTGCCCCTCCATCCTGAGTGCCCTGAATGGGATTGGCAACACATTCCTGTTGGTGGCTCCCTAAAATAACCCAGTTCTTTTGAAAAGACTCGGCAAATGCCTAGTTTCAAAAGAACTGGGTTAAGGGAGATTTGCGTCACCCCCCTCCCTGATATTTAGGTCAAGAAAACTTGTGCAAGTGTGAACCACCCCCTTTTAACCCAGTTCCCAAACAGGTTCAAAATGTAGTGTGAATGAGGCCCTTGAATCCAGTTTTGAAACAGTTAAAACTGCAATTTCAAATACTGAATGCCATGTGGAACAGAACTGTTTTGGTTGTCTGTGGAAGCTTAAAATTGATGAGACCAGTCTAACTTCCTTGGTAGGGAGTTCCACAGTTGAGATGCTGCTATGAAGAAAGCCCCCATTACATGCACCCACCAACCTAACTTCATGAGTGTTGGGACACAGAACAGGGTCTGTGCTGAAGATCTCAGATTTCTCACAGGCTTATATGGGTGGAAGCGGTCTATCAGATATCTTGGCCTCAAGACATTTAATAATATAATAATAATAAATGTTATTTGTATTTCCTGCCTCTCCCTGCGGATCGAGGCAGGATTACAGCAAAGAATAAAAACCACAATACAATACAAAATACAATATTATCTAAAAATACAGTCAGTAAAACAACAGCAATATTACTACCAATCACTAAAAAGGCCAAATTGTCATCAATTTCCTGTGCTATCAAGCCAGAGTGGGAATGTTCCATAAAATCAGCTATAAAAGGTCAGGTGGAAAGGCCTGCCAGAAGAGATCTGTCTTAAGTGCCTTTTTAAAGGCTTCTATGGCCTGTTACAGACGGCCAAAATAATGCTGCTTCGGGTCTCTTTGGAGGTATGCTATTTAAATGATGCATGGGTCCTAAGAGTCCAGAGGTTGCGCCAAAACCACACTCCATTCCTAAGCACTGGAGTGCAGTTTTGGTGCAGCTTCCGGATTCTTAGGATGCATGCGTCATTTAAACAGCATACCTCCAAAGAGTCCCGAAGAAGCTTTATTTTGGCAGTCTGTAACATTCCTAAGGTGGTAATGAGATGGATCTCTTCTGGTAAGTTGTTCCATAATTTAGGGGCCGTGGCTGTAAACACTTTATGGGAAGTTGTAGTTAGTCTAGTTTTCATATGTTCCAATAGTTTCTTCCCTGGTGTTCTAAGATTGCGGGTCGGATTGTGTAGAGAGAGGCATTTCCTTAAGTAACTCGGGCCCAAGCCATGTAGGGTTTCAAGGGTAATAACCAACACTTTTTATTGCTCCCGGGAACTGATCGGCAGCCAATGAAGAGATCTTAATATTGGAGTAATATGGTCAAATCTTGATGTTCCTGTGACCAATCTGGCTGCAGCGTTTTGGATCGATTGAAGCTTCCAAACTTGGTACAAAGGGAGCCCCATGTAGAGCATGTTACAGAAATCAAGATGAGAGGTTACCAGTGCATGTACTACTGCTTCAGGATCCCTCTGGCCCAGGTAGGGACGCAGTTGGCATATCAACTGAAGTTGGTACCAAGCACTCCTGGCCATTGCCTCCACCTGAGATGACAGCTGTAGAGACGAGTCCAGGAGTATTCCCAAACTGCAAACTTTGTCCTTTAGGGAAAGTGTGACCCTGTCCAGGACTGGTTGGTAAATCTCCGTCCTTGGACCGGGAGTACCTATCGCGAGCACTTCTGTTTTCTCTGGATTCAGCTTGAGTTTATTTTCCCTCATCCAGCCCATTACCAACTCATGACAGGCATTTAGAGGAGAGACGCCATCCTTGGTCACTGCAACAGTCGGCGACATAGAGAAATGGATTTGGGTGTCATCAGTATACTGATAACACCACGCCCCATGTCTCCAGATGATCTCTCCCAGC
Organism: Sceloporus undulatus; assembly: GCF_019175285.1. NCBI lineage: Eukaryota > Metazoa > Chordata > Lepidosauria > Squamata > Phrynosomatidae > Sceloporus > Sceloporus undulatus. The sequence continues at coordinate 110,783,433 of NC_056523.1, read as the reverse complement.
GGCTTCGTGTAAATGTTAAACAGCATGGGAGACAGAATGGCGCCTTGAGGGACGCCAGATGTCAGCTCTCTTTTACGAGAGCAGCTGTCTCCCAGCATCACCATCTGGAATCTGCCCAAGAGGTAGGACTGGAACCACTGGAGCGCAGTGCCCCCAATGCCTAACTCCCTCAGGCATTCCAGAAGGATACCATGGTCGATGGTATCGGATGCCGCTTAGATGTCCAAGAGCACCAGCAGGGTCATACTTCCCCTATCGATGCCCAGATGGAGCTCATCGACAAAGGCAATCAGGGCAGTCTCAACTCTGTATCCCACCCTGGAGCCAGTTTGAAATAGGTCCAGATAATTGGCTTCATCCAAGATAGCCTAGAAATGGAAGGCAACTGCCCTCTCGATCACTTTGCCCAAGAATGGTAATAAGGAGACTGGCCTATAATTGTTTCTTATTGAGAGGTCTAAGGAGGATTTTTTTAAAAGTGGTTTTACCACTGCTTGTTTAAGCTTAGATGGAAATTTCCCTTCCCTAAGGGATGCATTAATTATAGATTGAAGTAATGCTGTTACTGCATCCCCTTCCTGGGCAGTCAACCAAGATGGGCAAGGATCGAGGGGGTATGTTGTCTTCCTTACACATCCAAGAAGCTTGTCCACTTCATCAGTATTTACAAACTCAAAATGATCCATTCTAATATGGTCCACGGAGTCACTGGACACCTCTCTTATAATTTCTGTTGTAATACCGGCGTCAAGAACGACCCTTATCTGAGAGATTTTATAAGCAAAAAAGTTGTTGAATGTGTCACAGCAGGTTTAGTTGGTTCTAATAAAGAGTTCAGGGTGGGAGACCATTGGGTTAACTCTTTAACCACCCTGAACAGCTCTGCTGGATGAAACTCTGCTGATGCAATACGAGCAGCATAGAACAAATTCTTTGCTGCATCGACTGCCACTCCATAAGAGTCAAGAAGAGCCTTGTGGAGTGTCTTGTCAGATAAGCGGCGATGTTTCCGCCAGTAGCGCTCTAGTCATTGCACGGCCTGCTTCATTTCCCGAAGATCTTGAGTATACCATGGTTTCTTATCGGAAGCAGTTCGGAAAGGACGCTTGGGAGCGATAATGTCTATGGTCTTATTCCAGGTATCAACCAAGGCTTCAACAGAATCACCGTCATTCCCAACCATAGAACCCTCTAGGGCCTCCTAGAACCTTTTGGGTTCCATCAGCCTTCAAGGGCAGACCATTCTAATAGGTCACTACCCCTGAGGGGGATCTGGGTAGTGGCCTTCAGTCCCACCTTGTCCATGACAGGGTGGAGGTTTTGGGGTTTGTAGGTTAACACCAACACCTTGAATTGAGATTGGAAGCAAAGTGGAAGCCAGCGCAGTTCTTGCAGGACCAGTGTTATATAGTCTCTAAAATTCACACCTGACAACAACCTGGCTGCTAGTGTCCTCCCACCTAAGGTGTGTGCATTTTCTTTAGGCTACTGTTCCCTTAGTTCAGTTTAAAGCCTTTAATCCTATTATCATTATTACAAGTCAGGTCAATTTTAAGGATGAAATTGGATCTTGGGAGTTCCTTCTCAGAAGATTCTTGTTCTTCATAAACATGCTGTTAGTTGCCCTATTCAGGCTTTTTAACTGAATAGTGCTTTCTGATGTATAATTTTAGGTCATGTACTTTAAACTCATTTTCCATAAGTCTGATTCCATCACCACCACCCATTCTTTTTGGTGTATCCACACTGAACTCACCTTAGGGCAATCCTATTCATACCTTGATCCAATAGGAGACGCAAGTAAGAAATATAATAATTATTATTACCCTTTTCCTGTATACTGGCTTTGAGGAGTAGAATAATTTCTTGAAAACTGCTATGTGCTTTAAGACAAAATCTTTATTACTCCATCACTGCCACTTCTAACAAAAAATGTTCAAAGCTTGCCTAAATACCCATATTAGGGAAGCTCATATGGACAAGAATCTCCTTCTGACATCCATGGTATTTATTATTATTATTATTAACCTTTATTTATGAAGCGCTGTAAATTTACACAGCGATGTACATGCAATCTTTTTAGTTAGACGGATCCCTGACCTCGGGCTTACAATCTAAAAAGACATGACACAGAAGGAGAAGGGAGTGGTGGAGGGAAAGGGTAAGAGGTCCAGCAGTTCCTCTCTACCTCCAAGGCCTGGACCAAGGCAGATGGACTGGAGGGAGGGCTTGGGTTCTTAATGGATGGTTAATCATTTTCCAGGGAAAATACATACTCTCAAGTAGGATAATGCATATACAGTACATAGCAATACAGGAAATGGTTTGATAAACAGGCACCAAAAGAACATCAAATAGTAAGCGACAGTTATGCAATGCCTGGGAAGGCTTCTCTGAACAGGATGGTTTTCAACTCCGTTTTGAAGCTGGTTAAAGAAGTGATGGCTCTTGCTTGTGGGGGAAGAACGTTCCAGGAGTGAGGGGCAGCAAGTGAAAAGGGGTGAATCCGAGATGGGGCAGAGGAAATCCTGGGCTGAGACAGCAGACCTTGACTACCAGAACGGAGGGCCCTGGTGGGAAGGTGAGGAGAAAGAAGGTCTGATAAGTATGGAGGGGCCAGTCCATGGAGGGCTTTAAATGTCGACAGCAGGAGCTTATACTGAATGCGGAAAGGGAGGGGGAGCCAGTGAAGGGATGCCAACACAGGAGAGATGTGGTCAGCGCGGTGGGTGGAAGTGATAATGCGTGCAGCTGAATGCTGAACAGAGATTAAAGGATGGAGGTGAGAGAGAGGAAGCCCAGCCAGGAGGATGTTGCAGTAATCGAGTCGTGAGACCACTAGGGCATGGACAGGGATCTTGGCAGTAGAGGTGGAGAGATATGGTCGGATTTTGGCAATATTGTACAAAAAGAATCTACAAGCCTTGGCTGTGGTCTGGATCTGAGGGATACACAACAGAGAAGAGTCAAAGATAAAACCAAGACTGCGGGCTTGCTGGACTGGTTGAATAGAAATGTTGTCCACAGAGACAGAAAAGGAGAGTTGAAGGGTGGGCTTAGGAGGAAAGACAAGAAGCTCTGTCTTGGACATGTTGAGCTTCAAACGGTATGGGATCCTTCTGCTGTTCATTTGCCATTCAGATGAAAATTCAAAGCAAACTACTAGAAACTGTTTTTTGGTATTTTGGAGCACAATGTTTGCACACTTCCTTAAAAAGTTAGTCCCATTATGTCCTGTAGGCTTACTCCCAGGTATATGTGCATGCAGTGCAGTTTTATAGCATAATCCTAAACTTATTTACTTGGAAGTAAAGTAAAATACTGTATATACTCATATATAAATCCAGAATTTTTAGTAAAAAAAATTGACCTAAAAAACCTGAGTCTACCTATCCATGGGTCAATGTAAGTAATGTAAAAAAAGGGAATCATCCCTTGGTGAAAGGCAAAAGGGTAATCTGTCCTGAGAGCACTGACCCTCCTCTGTTCTCTCATCCATCCAGCTTTTAGTGGGAGCACAAATTGCTGAAATTTTGTTAAGCTCTTTGGCATCATTTTCCTTTGCGCCATCCTATACATGCTCCTAAATTTTACCCTTGACTTATACATGGGTCATATCAAAATCCACCATTTTAGCCCCAAAACCTGACCTTGAATTATACATGAGGTCGACTGAGAGTCGAGTATATACAGTAGGTCCTACTATATTTAAGGATGTTTACTCCCTTGTAAAACTAAGACTACAGCCTTCATCTTGTCTTTTCTGGATAAGGTGCAACTTTTGCACAATAAGTAAAAAAATGTTCCTTATGGACTTATCTGTTTCATCTGAGAACATGTTTGCTATAATTACTGAACATTAGATTGGCTTTAGATATTAGTTTATCTGCTAAATTTTAGCATGACGGAGGCATTTGTTTTGCATAATTTGGGTTATCAGATGAACATGAGATACTAGATAATATTACACCATTGCTTTTGCATAGCTGTGCTATCAGATTAACCTTAAATATTCAAATATTCATACCATGTGCTCATTAAAGATAGCAGTACACCCAAAAGTACCAATCAAGATGTACCTTGGTGTCAGAGATCCTTGGCTTCTACCTTGAAACACACAGAGACATGTGCATTACACCATGTTATCTAATAACATGCTTACCCAATAGCATTATTTAATCCAACTGATTCAGGCATTAGCCTAGAAAACAATTACATCAGAGAATGAAAATTTTGCCAGGGAAAATTCACCTCATGATCACCATTCCCAAGTGAGGGACACATGGGAACATATTGGTAGAATTGTTTCCTGTCACAAATTAAAATCAGCTCAAAGAGTTTTCAAAGTAAAAAGCAGACAATCACAATAAAAATAAAGTAAAAAGTAATAAGATGGTAGTATGGCAGAACAACTCTTTATATCAAGCATAGTCTAATGCGAGGGTGGGGATAAGAAGAGCATACAAACTATTGCTAGAGATCCCCCAAAAATCAGTCAATAAGGCTTCATTCATACCAGTGAAGAGGAACATAGTAAAAACAAAACAATTACAAACACCAAGGGTGTGGCACAATAAAGTCAGCAAAGAGTTATAGCCTTGTTCTTTAAATGAACATACAAAAGGCTTCAGAAGAGACAAAACGCCGGGATGTAGCCCCATAATTTTTATGTGAAATGCCATATATTCTGCCAGGGCAGACTTTTGGGGGTCAAAATGTGCATGTATGTGTGGAGTTTGCAGAGTCTTGGATACTTAAAGAGCTTTGGCTAAAGTATAAAGGAGCCGCACTGGGTTGGATGATATTTCTCTATAGCAGTCTTTCAGTTATGAAAATTATTTACAAAGACAGAGGGTTCCCAGTCTTCCCCCTTTATATATATTCTGCAAGGATAGCAGAAAACCTCATTATTGAAAAGGTTTCCTCAGTCAGGGATGCCTAGCTTTGCTTTCTGGGTGGCTGGAGAGAAGTGATTGGACAGACTTTGTGCGAGTATCTAAGTCCTTGGGTTGCTTTGTTACATTCTTTCTATGAACCTTGTCTGAGGAATGACTATCCACCACCTCTATTTTAACCATGGGTTGTGCAGCAGGCAAGAAGATATCACTTAAAAACCATGTTTTATTGAAAAACAAAAACACGTTGTCCATGTTTGAAAGCCTAAGGAGCAGGGAGTGAGATTTTTTTTTAAAATCAAAAAATTTAGTAATATAAAACATTGTCTAGACAGAGTGCCCCAATCCAGTGGGAATCTATGCACAACAAATGAGAGATCCATCCCAAACTATGCTATATGACAAATCAAAGACAGAAAGATGTTTTGGATAAGAAAATAGCACTTCTCCTGCACTGTACACACTTGTCACTGTCTAGAAACATCCCTCCTTCCTTCCCAGCCTAGCCTATAAGTGTCCTAGAATTTAGTAAGAATTCCCAATTTGTCTGTTCCCGCTTCCATCCTTGAAGTCACCCAATGATTAAAAAAAACCCTTTTTATAAGTTTTTTTGTGTGGGTTTTTCGGGCTATGTGGCCATGTTCTAGAAGAAACTATTCTAGAACATGGCCACATAGCCCAAAAAAACCAACAAAAAACTATGGATGCCTGCCATGACAGCCTTCGACTTCAGAAAACCCCCCTTTCCTCTTTCCTGACAACCCTGAGAACTCCCTCCTCCATTTACAACAGGAACTGAATGACAAGTTCATTCAGTATAACGACATATGGACCATTGGCAAAGTTGCCTTGATAGCAAAACAAAGACAAAAACTATCCAATGGGGGAAGAAAAGTGAAATGCTCACTAAAATACATGCTTTCTTTTGAGAAGGAAAATGTGTTCAGGTGGTGGGATGGGACAGAAAAACCCAGAGAGGAAAATACGGGTCATGAAAGAGCACAGGCAGGGGTTGCCATCCAGAAAGGAAATTTCCCTTCAACTAATTCACATTTCTGAAGGCAAATATAATTACAGGGCTTAATAAATCCCTGAAGTACTTCAGGGTTGTGTGCGGTGAGATTCCCTTATTCTAAGTAACAGCTCACTTTTACCTTCCAAAGGAACAGTGGCACAAAGAGTTGCTCCCACACAACCTCCTTTATTTTAATGAAGAGCAGAAAGAACTGCCCCACACCATACACCTCACATAATGAAGTCAACCATTCAGAAATGGTTTTCTTTCCTCCCCCCCACCATGCAAAAGGCAGGTTAATCTCATATTTTGATGAAGGAAGCTTATATGATGTCATTAAGCTGTTAATAGCAGCTGGCTTCTGTAGGGAACAAGCATAATCCAAACAACAACAACAACAACAACAGCAACAACAGTGCTACAAGAGATGTGGGCTGTATTGGGCATCTGACAAAGGATTACTTAATCCTTTCCCTGAGGAAAGTAAGTGCAGTCCATTATTTCATCAAGGATGATTATTTGGGCAGATAATACCTCCATCCAGCTCATTCTCCTAACTACTCAGACGTAACAGGTAGAATTCTGAGTTTCTCTGGTGTTCCTTTGAAATTGCTTAATTTTATATATACATATAAATGTAGGTTATCAATTACTTGCACTCTCTTTCAGTTCTCTAGGTGGAACAATAACAGAATTGGAACAGGATTCAGACATGATTCCTACAAGGATGTCTGGGCAAAAACTTGGCAGGGTAGCATATGTTTTGCATATAGAAAGGCCCAGGTTCAATGTCACAGGGACAATAGATACTAGGCTAGATGGACCAATAATCTGAGAATAAGGAAGTTTTCTGTGTTTCTAACCCACACTTCTTCCACCATCCAGATGTTCTCTACTGGTGCTTTGGAATTTGAAATCTTCTAGATGTTCACCTTCTCCTAAACCCACAAAACACAAAAGAAGAACAACATCACTTCCTGGTGTCTTCACTCTGTTCTAAGTAGGAAGAGAAGAATAAACCTAAGATAAAGATGGCTGCAGAGGTGTTTTCAGTGGTCTGTTTCCCTTAATATTATGGGACGATGGGGGAGCATGACAGGGCTGTGCTACTCCAAAGTATGTTAGCTGTAAAAAGAATGGGTACAAGGGACAGACATTGTATGTTTGCTTGGGGGCATGTGAAGCCTTTCAGCATCTTTGCTGTTCCCAATTTGTTGCTGTTGTATACCATCATTGTTTTTTCTAATTCATCCCCACTGTCCATTCCCTATACTTCTCACAGGAGCTTATCGTACTCACTTTTGCCCCCAATCTGGGCACGGACAGGGGACACACGTGGTTGAGTGAAAACACATTTTATCACATGCCATACTGTCTTCAAGGCATCTCCATGCCATCGCCCAGCCCTAAGCCGTCCCCAATCAGGGCTCAGGCATGTGAATTTTGAAAGACAGAAGCTTTCCAATTGAGCAAATTCACACGGCAGAGCCCTGACTGGGGATAGCTTATGGCTGGGTAATGGCATGGGGACACCCTGAGAACAATATGGCATGCGATAAAATGTGTTTTCACTCAGCCACACGTGTCCCCTGCCCGTGCCCATATTGGGGGCAAAAATGTGTGCAATAAGCTCCACAGCTATCCAGCATTCCATAGCCGTGAAGCATGCTTAGCTTTAATTGGACTGAGCCTCACCCTAGGTAGGGTTTTTCTACTTTGGTGAGAGCATTTCTGAACAGCAGGGGGGACGATTTCCCACTTATACTGATACCACCTTATTGTGCATGGATGGTGCCATTTGGTCTTCATGAGAACTGGCACTTAAAGAATTTAGTTCTAAGTGATGAAAACTTTAATTAATGTGAAGTTTATTGTTAAATAGCTCAAGGAGAAGGGGAAGAAAAATCCATTAGAATTAAACCACAGAGTATGAGTCCCTGGTAGCTACAAAACAGGGAAAGGAATGAAAGACTAGTATAAAGTAAAGCAACTAGTTCAGTTGTTCTCAGTATTTTAGAATAGGAATTCAAACAATAAAACTGGCCTTGAAAGACCCCCACCTGCAGCACTCAATCCATAATGTCTTGGCAGTCATGCTGTGCTGGTTTCAGATACAACAAGAGACCTGTAATCACTAAGACTGGGAGATCCACCTTGAAAGGTCAGGAAGAACAGGAAGTGGGAAGGAAGAAGAGCTGGTGGGACAGAGTTCCAAACAACTACGGCTTTATTGACTACGGCAGTAGTATGAATCCAGTTTTATAACGCAGGACATGAACCTTGCTGGAACTAAACCTGTTTCTCATAGCAAAGAAAAAAAAAGGAGGAGGAGATGAGACTAACCCGATAAGGTTATTTAAGTATGGACCTGAACAGACAGGCCAAAATAAAGCTGCTTCCGGTCACTTTGGAGGTATGCTGTTTAAAGGACACACACATCTTACGAGGCCAGAAGTGGTGCCAAAGCTTCACTCCAGTCCTTAGGACTGGAGCATGTCTTTGGCGCAACTTCTGGCCTCTTAGGACACATGCAGCATTTAAATAACATACTTCCAAAGTGACCCGAAGTAGCTTTATTTTGGTCTATCTGTTCACGCCCTATGTCTAGTCCCTATGTCTATTTTTTGGAAATATGGTGGGAGAAAGTCAGACAGCATTCTGCTAACAGCAGCACAAGAACTGTTATGCAAACAGTGTTTAATATTCTAACAGGTCTACAATTATTTCTCACTTCTGCAACTCTGCTACCCAGCTCCCATCCTTATTCACCAGAGTATTTCTGATTACAGAAGACAAACATACATTCCAAACTATCATAGAAGTAAAGTCAATGCCCATCTGCCATATTCTGAGACATTTATTTTAAGGGCAAAGAGTGTTCATCTATTCATACAGTGCTTTGGAACGTTCTAGAGGTTTCAGTGAAATCCCTTCCTTTTGAAAGAATTCTTACAGGGTAGTAATGGAAAGAAAATGTATCATTATTCAACCCCCCAAAATGGGTTTCTTGGTGGCTGGGAAAATCTGCTGGGAATAATAACAGGTGAGCAAGAAATCTGTTTTCTGCACAGACGCACAAAAATATGTTTTCTCACCATAAAGTAATGCCTCTGCAGTGCTTCAGGATGTTAGAATATGGAAAGAATATTGTTAAATATTCATTTTTCTCTTGCAGTTCAAGAAAACTACAGGCATACCCCAGTCAATAAAGCCTCTAGCAAAGAAGCTCCTTTTAACAAGGCCTTTCGTGTCCAGTCAGCTCAGGCCCTTTTTCATTCTCTTGGCTGGATTTTTTTTAACAGCATCAGTGTTGGGAGGATGGGAAGAAGGGCTGGAGAAACAAACTTTTGGTTTTGGTTTACAGCAGCATATCTGCTGTAAACAATGCAATACAACTGAAGCTGTGCGAACATCTAATTCTACGTTAGATATGTGTGCCTGCCTACCACAGGCAAAGTAAACAGTAGCCACCCTAAGAATTCCTTATTCAGCATGCATGAACAGGAGAACAGATAAAAAAGGGGAAAATAGATAAGTTGCTTCATTAGCTACCCCCAGTATATTAAAAAACAAAGAAGATCTACATTCCTTGATGTATTTTGGAAGAAGCTTTCCAGTGGTCTTCAGAAGGTTCACCAAACGTATCTGAGGAAGTAGACTCAAGTCTAGGAAACCTCATGCTACCAACTTCTGTCTTTCATTTATTCTCAAAAGTGCTGTAAGCTCCCATGGCACAATGCTTTTATTTGGTTATGCAAGGCTTAGCATGCCTGGTTGTTCCATTTAATACATGCATATCACTAGTTTTGGATAAAAAGTATGCTAAGGCCCAATACACACTGCCAGGAAGCAGTGGCCTGGTGGCGATAGTAGGGTTCAGGGCGTGCACCAACTGCATGTTCCTGAGCCCTACTGTAAGACGAATGAGTGAGTTCTGACTCAAACCCAGAGCTGAAGAACCGAAGAACCAAGGAATTGTGCTTTAAACATAGCTAAAAGACCAAACAAGATGGTTCCGCGCAGAGCACTGATGTGACGAAAGTATTTGGCAACCGAGGCGAGGAAAGTCTGAAAACTTGGAAGCTGAAGCGGGGTGCCGTCCAGGTGTGACGAACTATGACCGGGAAGAACCTTACCTCCTGAGTCGCCATGATGAGGAACTGACAGGACAATGGAGAGCTTTGAACAGAATGAGCTGCTTTGAACACGGACTGATCTGAACAACCTGTCTGTCCTCCCAAATAGAGGAAGTTGAGTAATGGGCTGCAATATTGCAAGACTTCAGCAGCCAAAAGCCAGAGAGAAGAAAAAGTATAAAGACCCTGGACTGTCATCTCCATTTTGTTGGCATCTACCGCGGCAACGGTGTCATCCCCAGCCTTCGAGAACAACTGATCAATGTTCGGCGGAAGGAAAGTGTGTGTGAGTATTGTATGAATGTGTGAGTGAAAGAGCTCTTGATAATCAATGTTTGTGTTACTTGTGTGATTCAATAAATGTTACATGCATGGTGTTTAAAACCAAATTTGGTGTCTCAATGTCTTTCTCAGCCTTGCTGTGAATAGGTCCACGGAGGGAGAGGTTCTCATCACACGCTCTCAGGATAAACAGGTTGCCCTTACAATCTTGGGCATAACACTACTACATGCGGGCGGTGCCACTATTGTGTGTCACCGCCCACACAGTGGGGGGGGAAGCGTGTTGATGATGTGTAGCACCCACACATCTCTTCCAGGAACCGGCGTCATAAGGGCTGCGATGCAGCTCTTACGACAGTGCGAAAAGGAGCCACTCTAGGCAGCTCCTGTTTTGCTGCACACTGGTGCCTTGCCGTTTGGTTGCTGTGACAATGCTACATGGCAAAAAGGGGCGGCGTTTTCCCACCTGTCTGTACTGCCCCTAAAACATGTTGAACTGCTGTTCTTTCTTATGGTATAGGAAACTATCCCTATTCCTTCCATAATATTTCTGCCTCAGGTACAAATTTTTCTGTTAGAGAAGTAATGCCTAGGAACACATATAGTTTGTTATCTGAGGTATACCTGTATGATAATTATTCATCGTCACATGTAGCACAAACTAGTCATGGTTTTACAACCCTACAAGGGGCTGGTGCTGTCCAAGTCCCACTCTGCTGCCAAAGCCTCACACCAGCTTGAGTTTATACAGCCATGTGAAAGAGCTGTATTTACATACAGATGGAGCAGCAGAGCATATGCCATGGGGATTCCTGACAGATCCAGAATCCTCCTTCATGTGGAGGAACCACAGTGTTTGGGACAGTGATTTTTCATTCTACAACTCCCAAACTCCCCACACACATGCTGCCCAGGGAATTCTGGGAGTTATCATCTAAAAAAGTAGTTTCTCCAAGCTCTGGGAAGAACTCTGTGTACATATGCTGTTCAGCTAAGAAATGCACAGCTGGCCAAGAGTTGTTGCTTGTACAATCATCAGCAGAGTGGTTGGCAGGAACAACCCTATTCCTAATCTCATGAAACCATGATGAAACAATAATAGAAACCTATTAACATTGCTACACATGCTATAGTCAGTCTTGTTTCCTAAGTGATTTTTGGAGGAGAGGGGGGAAACTATGGTATCCTTCAATTGTTTGGTATGCTGTAAATATGTGGCAATTGCTATGTTCCTATCCCTATTGAAGGCCTTGGAGCTTATCATCATTGCTAACTTTGATATAGTTGCTCCCTTAGTACTGTGTAGCATTGCCATTTTATCAATTAGTCTCATGTTTAATGTGTGTTATGTAAATAATGCCCTCTATGCCTTTTGGAAGTGCCCATTAACAAGGGGTTTGTCGACATGCGGTATTAATTACAGTCTCTTCAATATCCAGGTGATGGAGGGGGAATTCCTAACTTGCATTCCTTTGCTCAAGAATAGATTCCACAAGTCATCAATGATGCTGGGAGGTTATTAATTTAATTATTGATTATGATAACACATAAATAGCCAACTTCTGAAACTAAAAAAAAACATTTTGTGCATGGCAGGGGGTTGACCTAGGTGCCTTTGTGGTCTCTTCCAACTCTGTGATTCTGTACAGGTGCAAAGTAGTATTGTGATAGAGTAAGCCTTAGTTTGAGGGGAAGGTGATGTATAAATAATGATAATGATGAAGTCCGATGATGATGGGTGAATAGAATCATAGAATCATAAAGTTGGAAGAGACCACAGGGGCCATCCAGTCCAACCCCATGTCATGCAGGAAAACACAATCAAAGCATCCCCGACAGATGGCCATCCAGCCTCTGCTTGAAGACCTCCAAGGAAGGAGACTCCACTACACTCCGAGGGAGTGTGTTCCACTGTCGAACAGACCTTACTGTCAGGAAGTTCCTCCTAATGTTGAGGTGGAATCTCTTTTCCTGCAGTTTGCATCCATTGCTCCGGGTCCTAGTCTCTGGAGCAGCAGAAAACAAGCTTGATCCCTCCTCAATATGACATCCCTTCAAATATTTGAAAGGGCTATCATATCACCTCTTAATCTTCTCTTCTCCAGGCTAAACATCCCAAGCTCCCTAAGTCGTTCCTCATAGGGCATGGTTTCCAGACCTTTCACCATTTTAGTCACCCTCCTTTGGACACGCTCCAGTTTCTCAATGTCCTTTTTGAATTGTGGTGCCCAGAACTAGACACAGTATTCCAGGTGGGGCCTGACCAGAGCAGAATATAGTGGCACTATGACTTCCCTTGATCTAGACACTATACTTCTATTGATGTAGCCTAAAATCACATTGGCCTTGTTAGCTGCCGCATCACACTGTTGACTCATGTTCAACTTGTGGTCTACTTGGCCTCCTAGATCCCTTTCACACGTAGTTTCATTCAGCCAGGTGTCCTCCATCCTATATCTGTGCTTTTCGTTTTTCCGCCCTTAAGTGCAGTACCTTACATTTCTCTGTGTTGAATTTCATTTTGTTAGCTTTGGCCCAGCTTTCTAGTCTATTCAGGTCATTTTGAATCTTGATCCTGTCCTCTGGGGTATTAGCTATTCCCCCTAATTTGGTGTCATCTGCAAATTTGATAAGTATGCCCCCAATTTTGTCCTCCAAGTCATTGATAAAGATGTTGAATAGCACTGGGCCCAGGACAGAGCCCTGTGGGACCCCACTGGTCACTTCTCTCCAGGATGAAAAGGAGCCATTGTTGAGCACTCTTTGGCTTCGGCCAGTCAACCAATTACAAATCCATGTAACAGTTACTTTGTCTAGCCCACATTTTACAAGCTTCTTTGCAAGAATATCATGGGGAACTTTGTCAAAGGCCTTACTGAAATCAAGATATACTATATCCACAGCATTCCCTTCATCTAATAAGTTGGTAATTTTATCAAAAAAAGAGATCAGGTTTGTCTGGCATGATTTCTTTCTCTGAAACCCGTGTTGACTTTTTGTGATTATGGAATTGCTTTCTAGATGTTCACAGACTTTTTGTTTAATTATCTGCTCTAGAATCTTTCCTGGTATCGATGTCAGACTAACTGGACGATAATTGTTGGGATCCTCTTTTTTCCCTTTTTTGAAGATGGGGACAACGTTTGCCCTCCTCCAGTCGGCTGGCACTTCTCCTGTTCTCCAGGACTTCTCAAAGATTATTGCCAATGTCTCTGATATTACATTTGCCAGTTCTTTTAATACCCTTAGATGTAGTTCATCTGGTCCTGGAGACTTATATTCGTTTAGGTTGAACAGGTATTCCTGTACTATCTCTTTACTTATTCTGTGCTGAAATTCCTCAACATCACTTTAATTACAATGATTCTATTCTACAGAATGCTGGGATTTGTATTTTGGTGAGGCACCAGAGCTTTCTAACAGACTAGGTTGACCACTTTACCAAATTACAAATCCCAAGATTCTGTAGGATAGTGTCATGGCAGTTAAAATGGTGTCAAACTGCTTTAATTCTGTAATGTTGGTACACAGAATGAGGAGAAGGAGGACAACAACAACAATAATAATATGATCTTTACTGATCTAGCATTACATTGTTTGGCACCCATACAGAATGTTTTGAGTTTTTAAAATCTGACTTCACACACAATTTCCATTATTTTGACCACATCTTTGTAATATAGGATAGCATAACTGGTGGGTGTTGGGGGGATTAAAACAGAGATGGTGACATCCGTGAGACCACCTGGTAAGTTTATGGTTGAAGTGAGATCAGACTAACTTCCCAACACACCGTGTTAACTAAAACATTATACCACATCATAATTGTTTAATTCTTAAAAAATATTTGCTCTTGCAAACCTACAAAAATGAATAGAAATGATATCTATATAAATAAAAATGTAAATGTTCATTTGTTCAAAATTTTAAATCTCCAAAAGTTCTTCACCAATTGCTTTGAAATTTTGACATAACTTTCCATTCAAGTACATGCATGTTTTTATATACTTACTATGTTTTTATATACCTACTATTATATAGATGTCACACCTGTGACAGGTAAAAATATGTTGTTGTTGTTTTGAAAAAAAACAGCACCATGCAACCTCCCCCCAATCCAGTTAGGAATGGCAAGAGAAATCACATCTTCTGCCCTTCCTCCAAAAAACAGAAAGGTTCTGCTTAAGAAAGGGCCATTGGCTTCCACATCATACACAGGAGTAGCAGAGAAGGCTTTGCTAGAGAACTTTCAATGCTCTCTTGTCTTGTGATTTAGTTGCCTCAGTGCCAATAGGCAGACAATAGTACTAATAATTGTCCAAGCAAGCAGATTGATCAATTTCCAAAATGCACATCCAAGAGCTGTTTGTTTAGGAAGGAGTGGCATACATCATGTCCTCAATTCCTGCACAGTGCTGTCACGCCACCCACACAGCTTCAAGGCTGAAATCAGTTGTTTTCTTTCTCCTGCTCCTAACACAAGCAACAGGATGCCCAGGGCCTCCATAGGTCACCTGTGGAGGAACCGTTTTTTCATTAAAGTGCAGGAGGGGGAAATCAGGGGAAGCTGGAGCTTCCAGTGCAGCCAAAGGAAAACCTACACCCTTCAAAAAACATCTTGAACTGCCCTTGGATGCAGAGCAAGAAAAGGTGTTTCCTGCTGGGAGACTCTCCACAAAGCCTTGTAGGAAGCTTAAATTATAGATGTGTGTTTATTCAAGTGTCAAGTGGGTGTGTGACTCATCTTCACAGAAGTCAGGGTATAGCATAGGAACTGCATTATCCAAACCACATTCTCAGAATAAGTAATAATGAAAGCCCGAGAATTGCTCCAAGAGGCTTGAAGATCTACAAAACTTCAATGATCATCCTCCTTATCTTAATGGGGAATTCTCTCCTTCCCAGTCCTATTACAAATGGCTGCAAATTCACAGTCCTCAAGGCTGCAGAGGTGCATGCCAGTCATCTAGAGTGTTTTGCCAGTGTCTGAAAACATTCTCCAGACAACTGGCAAAATAGAGAATTGCAAGCATCAGTGAGGTGCCAAACATGGCTAGTGTGTCAGCCATGCAACTTGGACACTCTAAATTTGATAGATCAAGATCACATTTGGCATAGGGTCAAATGAAATGTAAGTAAATTGCCAGCTAAATTATACCATACCAAATAAAAATTATAACATATCCTTCTTTGCCGGTAGGACTGACATAGAGCAACATAGGGGAAATTACTTTGAAGTGGATAGTTGAAGTGGAGTTATATGTAATTTGAAATATTTTTGCACATATAGTTTGCTATAGCTGCATATGCCACAAACCATGGGACTGAACTACATCTGTGAAACTGCATGAGCCCTTGTCTTAACCTTAATGTGCTGTGTATAGATTTCAAGAAATCATTCCTTTTATTATGGGGTACACAATAAATAGCCTAAAGACCCCAGATCCCATCTGAACTTGGAAGCTAAGCAGCACCGGTTAGTACTTGGAGGGGAGAATGCCAAGAAAGACCAAGTGTTGTAGGCTACATTTTAAAAGACGGAACTGGCATAACCACTTCTGAGTATTCCTTGTCTAAGAAAACCTTATGAAAATCATGGGTTACTATAAGTCAACAGGCAACTTGAAGACATGCATACACACACACACTATACAAACTCCCCACCAGTACTCCATATTTTGCAAAAAATTGCATGCCTGCCATGAATTATAATCTGGAGATCATTCATGCCCTGTTGTATATCAAATCAAATGAAATCAATAAATACATTTTATTGATAATCTTAATAGCTAAACTTTTTCTCTCTGAAAAGATAAAAGTGACATCCTCTGCATCCTCATAGGCGCTTGCTGGGTAGTACTGACTAGCAGACAGCAAAAGAAATAATCTATAAGGAATGAATTATAAGAGAAAATAGGGAAATATGGAGTTCTCCAGATGTTGAACTGCAACTCCCATGAGCCCTGCCTGTACAGTCAATTATGAGGAACAATGGGCATTGTAGTTTAATCTCTGTACAGTCAATAGATTCATGCTTGAGGAAACTTTTTCTGGACTGGGCAAACAGTGGTAACAAGACAGGAACTTTATTTCATCATAATCCAGAGGTTTAGCCCAATGTTATGGCATTGTGCAAAACTGTTTTTTTTTTTAAATATGGGATTTTATTTGTATATGGTATTAGCAAGCCAAAATGAATCATACCTACTTGCATTAAATTATTTACTCACTGTGAATTTCAACGCACAGCCAATTACTTTCCATTTAACCTTAAAAGGCAGATTTTTTTAAAAAAATCTAGCGAATGCTAAACTACAAATGTTCTCTTTGACATGCTAATGATATAAAAGTCTACAGGAAGATGAGGCTATCAATGTCTGTTAGTGACCATGGCTATCTGCTCCCTCTAGGATCAGAGGCAGTATGCTGGGGAACATGAGTGGGAGGGTGCTATTGAACTTAAGTCCTCATTGTGGGTTGGCCAAATGCATTTGGTTTGTTGGTTGGTGTGGAAACAGAATGCTGGACATGGTAGGTAATTAGTCTGACCCAACAGGGGTCTTCTTCTCTTCTTATCTATACACATGCACATTCATTTACACAGGTTTCAGGAAGACACTCTGGCAACTAATTGTACTGAAGAAACAGTAATGGAGATTCAATGGGACATAGCATGTCAAATTGTTGACCTATCATATCTATAAACTATTACTATATGGGTAATATGCTCTTTATGCCATTGATTAATTTGATTTGGCACCTGCCGAGAAGTAACCTAATTTAAGCCAAACAAGCATTCCTGTTGCAATTGGATTTTTCTTTCATCCTAAATGGACTGAAAAAGCTCCCTGCAGTAACCAAGCAGTGGCTCTGCAAAGTGTATTAACCCATACTTTGCCCACCCTCATCAGATACCCACCCAATGAGGAATATGAAAAAGGGCTTTCAGTTAAGCACCTGAAAGGTAGGCCTGCAGAAATCACCTAAGAGAGCCGTTAGCTAAGAATAAGATATTGTTCCTTGCAGGGCTATGTAAGTTGCAACCACAAATAAGCTGAATGATGTGGAATTGTAGAACACAATGGCATGCACACAGATAGAGACACAAACTGTTCTTGAAGTGGGCAGGATTTGTTTTGTTTTGTTTTGTTTTGTAAAGCAAGAACCTAGAAAACACAAGAGACAATGCATCGGCTTTCATAAGGGTGTGTGATGCAGGTGGACAAATGGTTAAACATAATGACAAAGTCAAAATTCATCCATCTTCTTAGCAAAAGAATAGAGCAGTAAGATATTTTCTTGCAAGTAGCAAAGTGTACTCTGGACACAGTTTCCCAATCACACTCTGGCAAGGTCACCAAAGAAGGCTCTAGATTTGTTTGGCTGTTTGGTAAAACTGTATACATCCACTTAACAAAAGGTCTCTAATGACTTATGTCATTATCAATTAATCACAAAATATATTTATAAAGCACATTCATCAATAGCATTTAATTACAAATTAATAAACACTCCAGCTACCCAGTTGATCCAATATTTACACTTAAAGTAATCAAAATGCTTTCTGCAAAAGAATAGCCTATGTTCTCCATCCCCTGGAGCACTGACACTTGAAAATTTATTTATTTATTTATAATTTCTACCCTACCTTTCTCTCACCCAGTATGGATGGATAGAAGGAAGGAAGGAAGGAAGGAAGGAAGGAAGAAATAAGCCTTGTGTAAATCTACAGCGCTATATAAATAAAGCATAATAATAATAATAATAATAATAATAATAATAATCCTTTCTTTTTTCCCTTTCATAACAACTTGGCACAGGCATATTTGACGTGGAGAGTGGTGGGTGAATATGACACTTTGCCTACTTAGTTTCTGCATAATGTGATGCTGTTAAAAGTATACCAAAATCTGTCCAATAATAAAGTTGTTTCTCAGTGCACAAGTCCAATAAGCAATCTAATTTTCCTAGTGAAAGCTGGCAGAAAGAACTCTTCCACAGTTGACCCCTGCCATTCTTCAAAGATTCAGAATTTGTGAATTGGAGTAATGCACTGGATGCCATCTGGTCTTTTTGTTATAGTGTGCCACAAAGGCTTGTTGAAAGAGTCACAAACTAGCTTTTTTTGGCAGCAGGTAGAGATAATATAAAATGTCAACATGTTAGCAGCCTTTTAGGAGCCCTAAATGTTAACCCAGGTGGTTTCCAGCACTAGGTTAAATGGCAACATTTTTTTCTGATAAACAGATTTTGCCAAATGTGTCACCACAATAAATCACCTAATTCCTTTTGCATGCACACACACATATCTGGGTTGGAAAGCATGGGTGAAATATGCCTATTTTAAAAATAGAGGGGTACATGTATGAAACAGGGGTACATGTGTGTGGGGGGGGGAGGGAGGGAGGAAGGGAGAGATCTTGCTTCCTGGGGCTTTATAAATTCAACACTGCAGGCTCTGTTCAATCATGAAATTATTCAAATAGAAAAAATCATGCTTTTTGGACCCCCATCCCTAAAAGCACTGCTGCAGAATGTTGTCACAGCAATTAAGCGTCATGTTGCCCAGGCAACATAGCATGTGAAACCTGAATACTGCATCTACTCCATTGCAGAGGCCTACGGTTTAAAAATATACATACAGTTGCCCATGTAAATGTTGTAGTACAAGTTCAAGTTTCATAGTTGCTTTTTCCTTCTTCAGCCATGCACCACTTATGGTGGACAAGCAGGTGGCAATGCGCCTTCTCCAGTAATCTATAAACCCTGGCAATGTGGGGAAGGAAGGATGTCAGGTCAGTGCCCATGTTCTTTATCTAATGTTTTGTTTCTGTGTGGCTTGATGGCAGTGAAGAGAAATCAGCCTGATAGGAAACACAGAATGGATAAGTTTTGTAAATGTTCTTTATGCATTTATTATTAGGCATGACCACTCAGTAAAACTGATGCTTTAAGTTCAGGGCTGGGGAAAGCCCCCTTGGCCTGATACTTTGGATTGCTGCTGTTGATTAGGTGAGGTATTATGGACCAACTTGGAGTGGCACACCTGTGGACTGAATGCATCCTGGGGCCCAAGTTCATGGTGTTTTTGGCATCATCTGTTCCTTCAGATGATGTGACCTTACTTTTGCTCTTCAGGAATTACTTTCTATACCTCTATCTGTGTGTGTGTGTCTGTCACTCTCTGTCTCTTTCTCTCTCTTTACACAGAAAACTTTGGGAATGATAGTCTTTGGGTCTACAACGTGGAAAATGTCCATGTTGGCTAAAGGATTGGGGAGTTGTAGTCCAAAGGAGAAAAAAAGCAATTCATCCCAAGGAGGTGAGACGGTGAGCAAGAAAAAGAGAGAATGGTTAGGATGGAAGAGTACACAATGAAAAGACCATGCAGTGCTATGGTGCTGCCAGCCCCATATTGTTAGGCTCCATTCACCAGTGGTTGCAGCCTTGAGTGGATTTTTCTGGTGGGTTAGGTCCAAAACACATTACAGAAATAATCCACTTTGAGACTGCTTTAAATGCCCTGGCTCAATGCTAGGGGATTCTGGGAACTGTAGTTTTGTCAGACATTTAGCTATCTCTGTCAGAGAGCTCCAGTGCCACAATGAACTACAATTTCTATGATTCCCTAGCACTGAGCCAAGGCAGTTAAAGTGGTCTCAAACTGGATTATTTCTGCAGTGTGCTCTGGATCTTAATGGTCCCTCTTCCATAGGAAAACATATTTCCCATTCTTGGGCATTAGATGTAATAGCCAGCACTCTCTGTAACTACATAATAAGCAGTGATGTATTTAAGTATTTTACTCCAAGTCTCAAATCAAGTCTCAAGTCCTTGCAAGATACTTTTAAACCATGTCTCATGTTGAGTCCCAAGTCTGGGAGTCAACTTCTAACAGGAAAAAAAAAAGAGAAGATGGGGTGCATTTCTCAGAGGGGAACAGCAAATGTGTTAAGCAATGGGCTTCAGTCAGGATTAAGGCCTGATGCAGATCAGAGGAGCCTTCTAAAGCTTTTAAAATTTTTTTAAAAAGATCCTTCCATCTCAAGCTCACTGCCTAATGCATTTGTTGTTCCCCTAGGACAGTGGTTCCCAACCTGTGGGTTGGGACCCCTTTGGGGGTCGAATGACCCTTTCATGGGGGTCGCCTAAGACCATTAGAAAACACCTATTTAATTACAGTTATGAAGTAGCAACAAAAATAATTCCATGGGTTTGGGTCACCACAACATGGAGAACTGTATTAAAGGGTCACGGCATTAGGAAGGTTGGGAACCACTACCCTAGGAGAAATGTACCCCAGTCCCTGTGCTCTCAGGGCAGGTCTTGCTTGCTCCTCAAAGTGAATGATGCCAGCAAGTAGGTTGCTAAAAATATACAAGTTGCAAGTCAGTGCATCACTTATTGCTTAGTCGAGTCCAAGTCAAGTCACTGGAGCAACTTGAGTCTGAGTCAACTCACTCACATCTGCATCACTGGTAATAACTGCCCTGTGGCCAAACATATACTTTGTATGTCAGCTGTTCCAGGGATGGTTACAGGGAACACACAACTGAATTTTTAGAACAGCTCCACTGGCTAACAGGTATAATTCACTGGTTATGACCTATGGAATCCAATACTACTTGGATCCAAGCTATCTGAATGACCATATTCTCCTTCTACAAACCTGCCCAGACTTTTCAGATTTTCACTGTGAGCCTGCCTTAGGTCCCATCACGCCCACAGTCACATCTGGTGGTAACACAGGAGAAGGTTTTCTTGGTGGCTGCTTCCAAGCTATGGAACTCCCTTCCTAGAGAGGCTAGGCTGGCTCCCTCTTTCTATGAATGGATGAGTACATTTTTTATTATTTCAACAAGTCTTTGAGAACTGACTGTTTAAAAGGAAATGGCCCTTAATAGTGTGTTATACTGGTTTTATGTTTTGCTTTTTAAAGGATTATATTTTAAAATTTTAATTCTGTAGGTACTTGATGTATGTTTGGGTGCTATGTTTCAACTGATATGTGCTTTTATCTGTTTTTCTTTAAATTGCAAGCCACCTTGAGACACGTTGTTTTGGGTGGGAAGCAAAAAAAAAACAACAACACCCAATTCTGTACTACTGTCTCCACCTGTGGGGAAGGAGGAGGAGTTTCTAGTTGCAAAGGCAGATGAGATCTAGCCTAGGACCCTGGAGAATCACTTCCAGTTACAGTATATTGCATAGAATTTCCACTCTTTACATTGTTTTTACACCTGTGCAGTTAACAGAAGCCATAGAGTTAGCTGGTAATTTTTTTCCCCTTTTCAGTTCCATGCTAGGAAAGGTTTTAGTTTGGCTTAAAGAACTGGCATTAAATTAGTCACTAACACTAAAGAGGTTTTTAAAAAATCCCAGCTGTGTTAGGTGGACTGAAACCAGCAATCTTGAACTGCACATCTGTAAATGCTATTACCAATCCCCTTAAGCCATCTATTCATTATGTTTTTGTTAAAAATAAACAGGCCCATATTTGGTAAAGTGTCCTTAGCCATTGCAAAGCTCTGACATAGATTCTGAAAGCTAACACATGTTGTCCTCAGGTTAGCTGCCTGCCCCCAATATGAATCTCTAAAGCTTGGCTCTGCTTGGATCTCCAGTTGCAATAAATGGGCTGCTGTTAAAATATCTCAGAAGTCACGTACATACAGAGGGAGGAAGGGTCCCTGTGAACAATTCTAGTTGCTTGAAGATTTCTTCATAGATCTTGGAACAGGGTCAGATTAAAATAAAAGTCAAGATCTGTGTGTGCTCACTCAGTGTTTTGTCTCCACATTTAGAATGAGGAATAGGCAAAGCGTGGAATGATCACCACCACTTTGTTAATATAACTTATTTGTTACAAATCCAAGCACTCCTGTCTTAATCCCCCTGCCCCCTCTAAATGCAGCTCCTGCTCTTAAAAAGGAAGGCCAGGATGGCTACATCCACCCACCAGGACCAACTCTACCATAAGGGCAGATATGCAAACTATGTGGCACTACAGATATAGCTGGACCACAATTCCCAGCATTTCTCAATCTTAGCTATGCTGGCTAAGGCTGCTGGAAGTTGCAGTCCAACAACATCTGCAGGGCCACAGAGTCCCCATCCCTGCATTAGGGAGACCACACTGGACACCTCAGGCAGCAGATGTTATGTATTATGTAAGGGTAGCAACTCATTAGTTATTTCATTTGTTGTTATTGTATTCTTACTGCCACAGGGATGAGGCCACATTGATGTGGGAATTTCTGTCACGTGTCTCAAAACTGCTTGGCTAGTTTTTTATATTAAGCACTTTAAAAAAGAGGAGAGGTGTCATTAGCTGTTCCAACCCAGATAGCAGAATGTGGCCCCACAACCCGCCACTGTCCTTTCTGGGAGGTTGATGCTGTTCCCTAGGCTCAGATCAGCCAATGTATGACTCCCACTTTTCACAGGGTAGCAGCAGCTTCCCCTCAAGCAGGCCAAACTCTGAGGTCAAAGTTACTTGTGCCTTAAGAAAGCCCCCCTCTGCTTATTCCTCATGCCAACCACCCTTGAGCACTGGTCTAGATATTGCTTTCTTTTATGTATTCCTTAAAATATTTAGATCCTATCTTCCACATGTTCAAGACAGCTAGCAAACAAGAACCATAATAGAAAGTCTCACAATAGCAAAAGGGGGGGGGGGAGAGATCAGAGGGCCAGGGGACAAGAACAGTTACATCAGTAGCTATGAAATATGCTAAAAACCCTTCACCACAATGGAGCCTCAGGATGTGCCACTGCTCAGCTGTAATTGCCTAATTTTGGGGAGAACCTTAAGAGCACAGATAAAAATAAAATAAAATAAAATAAAAAAATATCTTACCAGAGCTCTACTTGCTAACAGTAAAGATTTTCACATGAGGCTGTTAGTGTTCTTAAAACGTTGGTATATCAGAATTCAGCAATAAATGATTACAAAACGATTTCAAAACAGTTAAATACACACACTGGACACAGCACTATTTAAGAACGATTTAGCAACGATTTAAGAACACTAACAGCCTCATGTGATCAACTACCAGGAACTATTACCTCAGTCTTGCCCATGACTGTGAAGTCAGCTTTGGGAAGAAGGAACCCAGACCAGTCTGCATTTAATATTCAGGGAATAAATCCAATGTTAGTCCTATCCAGGACAGACCTGTTGAAATCAGTGAGAGTTAAATTAGTTATGACAAACAAACAATATTAATTTCAATGGGTCTACTTTAGGTAGAAGCTGGGAATATTTATCCTGATGAAAATAAGGTTAAGAGGAGACATGAAAGTCATGTTTAAATATTTGAGGGGATGTCATATCAAAGAGGGAACAGGCTTGCTTTCCACAGCTCGAGAAACTAGGACAAGCAGCAATGGATTCGAACAACAGGAAAAGAGATTCCATCTAAACCTCAGGAGGAACTTCCTGACAGCAGGAGCTGCTTCACAGTGGAAGACATTCCCTCAGAGAGCGGTGGAGTCTCCTTCTTTGGATGTCTTTAAACAGAACCTAAATGGCCATCTGGTGCTTTGATTGTGCATGGCAGGGGGTTGGACTGGATGGCCCTTGGGGTCTCTTCCAATTCTATGATT
This sequence comes from Sceloporus undulatus, assembly GCF_019175285.1. Classification (NCBI taxonomy): domain Eukaryota; kingdom Metazoa; phylum Chordata; class Lepidosauria; order Squamata; family Phrynosomatidae; genus Sceloporus; species Sceloporus undulatus. The sequence goes on along the minus strand of NC_056523.1, from coordinate 110,759,497 downwards.
CTAGAACTAACACTGGATCTAGCTCTCAGAACTAGCAACTGGAAGTGGGGGATTAACTCATTTAAGAAATTGGAGAGGTGAGGTAAATGCATTTCCATGCCATCTGCATCTGGCACCTTTGGGTGGATCAGTAGACAGTATCTACTGACTGCTTAGTAAAGCACACAAAATTACTTGCTCAATCTTGTATTATTTCCCAGCAGAGATATAGACACTTTCAAGGATTTGTCCACATGTTAACGCTTTAATCCTGAAAGCTACATGGTTCTTTCCATTTAAACTGTATTACGTCTTCTTTCTCTTGAAGTGGCTGTTTCCCTGTTGGTAAATGTAGCACATATACAGTGAATCACAATGGGGCATGTGACAAACCTAACCTATTCTAGTTTTTTGTGGGTTTTTCGGGCTATGTGGCCATATACTAGAAGAGTTTATTCCTGACATTTCACCAGCATCTGTGGCTGGCACCTTCAAAGAAGGACCAACCTATTCTCTCTTTTTACTAGAACATGTTTCTCAACAAAAGACATACCCATCTAGAAGTAGTAAAGTTTGTATTACTTTCTAATTGATCTTTGATCCCCTCCCCCTTCTTCCTACAACCCAGACTTACATTAAATAGGAATAATAATAATAATAATAATAATAATTATTATTATTATTATTATTATTATTATTATTCCGCTTAATTGAAGAGAATCCAAGAAGATTACAGCTTTAAAACAAATACAGTTAAAAAGGTATATATTACAAATTCCCAACTCCCTATCCCTCGCCCCAGTTATAAAAAAATAAGTAACTCTAAAAAGGATTAAAACAAAGGGACATTAAAAGCAATAAAATAAAACAACAATTAAAATAAATAAGAGATTTTGTAGCAGGCTCTGAATAGGATAGAAATGAGGATGGAAAAAAAGAGGAGAAAAGGGGAAGGATGGGGAGGGGGAGGCAGGTAAGCAGGGGTGGTCTAGCCTGGAAAGGTCTGCCGGAAAAGATCCGTCTTAATAGGCTTCAGGCACCACCTGGATGACACTTTATAATGTCATCCTAGGCCATCTCTTGATCAGTTTGAATACAATGTGTTTCTGGTAGTTGCTTCCTCTTTCCCCACTCCAAGATATCCTTACTTGTAAAAATTCCTTCAGGGGCCTGACAAAGAATCAAAGCTGTCCTGTGCCATGCTGCAGAGTCCCATATGCACCCCCCACCAGCAGCTTCAGTGAATTATTCTTAAAACAGGTGGATCTAGTCAAGTACACACACACTTCAGGCTCTGACAGTGAAGAATAATTATTCCACTTTTACTGTTATGGCTGCCTACTGTAGAATCCTGGGATTTGCAATTCCCAGCCAGAGATTTCTTGGGCTTCACTGAACTGCAGTGGGCCCTTGATTTATGTGGGGGATCCATTCCAGACTCCCACCACCACCACCACCACCTAAAAGAAATACCTCAGGACTTCAAGTCCCATTGCTTTCAATGGCAGTGTGCTCCTGTGCACCACACCATGCAGGCAAGTGCACCATTCATTTAATAGGGTCTTGCTGTCTGCTTGACATCACATCTACATTTGGCAAGTCCGCGTATGGAACTGTACAAATCCCAGAATGCTACTGGGGGCAGCCATACACTTAAAAGTGGAATAATAGCACTATAACAGTGTAGTGTGGTATTGTCAACTTTTTATGCCTGCCTAGCACCCTTTCTTCCTCATCCTCTAATTAGATGGAAGGTCTTTTTCAAACAGCATCAACACTGGCAGGGTGGTGAAGGCGGCCTGGGGAAACACTTTCAGAGTCAGGTCAAAACAGTGTGTCTGTATTAAATAGTGCAATAGACAAAGAACGGGATTCTGCTTTAGTCAGTCCAAGTGTCAGTATGCATACCTGCCTACAACAGGCAACATAAACAGCAGCTGCTTTCAGAAGCCCTTACTGTGCATGCGTGAACAGCAAAACAGAAAGAAAATGGTAGAGCAGCTAAACTGCCTCTCCAGCTCCCCCAAGCAAGTTTTTAAATAGCTAGATTAGTAATGGTGAACCTTTTAGAGACCAGTGCCCAAACTCAAAGGCATTTCTGCACCAGGTGTTACCCAGTGCCAGGATGTCTGGGAGGGTGAGGGTAGGACTTCCAGGGGGTGAGATTTCTGCCTTCTAGGGGCAGGACATCTGCCTTTCAGGGATGGGACTTCCCCAGAGACAGCTAAAGGCACAGGAGGGTAGGGGAAGAGGAGGAACAGGCACGCGCCTGTTTCTACTCTTCCCCCGCCCTCCCGTTTCTCCACTTGCCCTCAGAAATGGTTTTGCATGCCAGAGAGGGCATGCACGCCATAGGTTCGCCACCACAGATCTAGATGTCTGGCCACAAAAATGGTGAAAGAAAAAGTCATGCCTGGATGCTTTTTGGAAGAAACTTCACATGGTCTCTACAAGGTTCAAAATGTTTTTGTTTCCTTGTGCAAAGCTTACATGACCTGGTTGTTTCATTTCACAGTTTGGATAAAAAGTTTGCTGAAACATATTCAACTGCTATTCTTTTTTATTTTATTTTTTTCCTTTTGTGATGTAGAAACTCATCCCTACCCTTTCCATATTATTTCTACCTTTGGTACCAAATTTTCTGTTGCAGATGTAATAATCAAGCTCACTTCAACTTGAGCTATACCAGTATTTCTGAATTTCTCTGTACTTTGATCATTAATAAATATAGTCAACTGGAAAAATGGAAAATCTCAACTGGAAAATTGTGTTTAGTTCTTTTTCTGAGCCTAAGGCTGGTCTGACCACTTGAGCATTTTACAATGGTTTTAAGACTTAAAAGTTAAAGTAGACTGTAAGGAGCTCTGTAAAGTGTGCCTGTCCTACTCTATGTGCCCATGTTTTCAGGTGTTCAGGCTAAGAATAACTGTTAGTAATCATGTGAATAGTGGCAGCACCACCTTTGATAGGTAACAAAGGGTGTCTTACAGTCTGTCCTAAGAGCAAATGATGTCTTGCAGCCTGTCCTAACTCACTGGATTGGAAGCTAGGGATTCAAGCACATACTAGAATGAGATGGACTGTATGCCAAATAAGAAGAGCAAGTGTCTTCTTATGTTCTTAAGGAACACAAACACTTACAGACAACTGAAGTGGTATAACTTGACAATTTTTTTCTAGTGGTACAAAATTGTGCAGCAGGAGTATTCAGGTTGAAAGCTCTACTTAACACTGGTGAACAAATGTAACAGATCTGCTTGCAAGTACCCTTATTCTCTCTACTGTCCAATAATTGGAAAAATCAATGATACAAAGTTGGATGAACAGATGTATTGACCAGCATTATAGGGTAACACAGCCACTCTTACATTAAACATCTTCTTAAAAGGGAAATCACCAGAATGGGTTTAGATCACTCCATAATTATTTTATCCTCTCTCTGCTTGCTCTGAAGCACCCTGGTCTCTGTAAAAGGCATTTGGGCAATATTGGCCTATCCCAGTCTCATGGTTTTTGCATTGTATACTCATGTTTTAATTTACTTGTATTTTACTCACTGCAAAGACAGTGAAATTAATGTCTTTATTTTACACTTGTGGCGTGGTAAACCTCAAGAGTTTATACATGGAGTTTTGCTAGAGCTAGGAGCTGCATCTAAAGCTGTAGGGGTCTTCTCTTTCACTGTATTGCAGGACTCTTTGTATGTCATTATTATTAAAACTTGGAGAAATCCAAGGAAAGAGAAAATATTTCTTGTGCACACTGCCATAATGCATGATTAACTCATGGGATTTGCTGCCACAAGATGTATTAGTTGTGAATATCTCAGATGCCTTTTTCAAAAAGGCTAAATATGTTTATGAACATTAGATCTGTCAAAAGCTAGGAATCTCAATGATAAGTATCAGTATATTTATATACTGTTTTTTCAGTAACATTTAAAACCTGTCTTTCTTCCAATGAGCCCAAGACAGTGTGCAGATTGTGTATGCTATCCCATTTACTTGGATATCTAGCTGCTCCATACTCTGTGACACAGCTGTAGCTGGCCAGTTAGCATTGTGCATATGTGTATGTGCGACTGCTTGCTAACAGAAATATAATAAAGCTTTGTAAAATAAGATACTATGTTCCAAAGCCCTTCTTCAAGTATGGGAATCTTTCTGATGGTTCAAGCTGTATATATCCTTGTGGGGAGCCTCAAAGGATCGTGACACTAGCTTCTCTTCCTTCTCTCCTAATCCTCACAACACTCCTATGAAACCAGGAGAAAGACAGTGTCTGGCCCAGGTGAATTTCAAGGCTCAGGGTGGACTTGAACTTGGATCTCCAAAGTCCCAGTCTAGCACTCCAAACATTGTAGGTGGTGAAGACAAACAGTAAGGATGCTAGAGCTGCTTTCAGGCTCTGCTTTTAAGTCTCCAAGAGACTTTCAGTGTATGCTGAAAGCAGTGTTGGAAGAAGCGGTGGCGCGCATGCGCGCTGCCACCACCCTGCACCACCGCAAGCATGGGCCCCGTTACTTGTAATGGGGCTCAAGCATAAGCACTTTTTCTTTTATGTGTGGGGTGGTCTGGAATGGATCTCCCGTGTAAAAGAAGGGAGCACTGTAGTTAAGAAGCCAGGCCACTAAGGGAATATTTGATTGTATCTGTGTCCATGGTGTGTGTGTGTGTGCATGTGTGTGAGTGCCTTCACGTTGCCTGTTGACTTATTGTGATCTCATGAATCATAGAATCATACAGCTGGAAGAGACCACAAGGGTCATACAGGCATAAACAATCAAAGCACTCCCAACAGAAAGCCATCCAGCCTTTGTTTAAAAATCATGAAAGAGGGAGACTCCACTACACTCCAAGGCAGGGTGTTCCACTGTGGAACAGCTCTGTCAGGAAGTTCTTCCAAATGTTTAAACTGAATCTCTTTTCCTGTAGTTGAAACCGATCGCTTTGTGTCCTAGGACATTATCACATGGGGAGGCTTTCATCCTCCTCCCATGATTAATTCTAATTTAAAGCATCCAAATAGTGCAACCAGGATTCACTCCCCCACACTTGTCTCTCATCCTTCTCCCATCAGTAAATTGCAACCAGCACACTTGCCCCATCAGTAAAGTGTCATGGAAGATGGTGGTAAGGAGATTATCACATAGGGAGGCTGGCAATTGTGATTTACTCTCAGAAGAAGGATGGGAGAAAAGCACAGGTGTGTGAACCCTGACTGCACTGTTTGGATGCTTTAAATTCAAATTAATCACAGGAGGAGGATGAAAGCCTCCCCATGGAATAACGTCCCTAGTATCTGGAGCAGCAGGGGGGAAAAAGCTTACTCCATCTACAGTATGACATCCCTTTAAATATTTAAACATGGCTATCACATCACTCCTTAGCCTTCTCTTCTCCAGACTAAATATACCCAACTCCCTAAGCCACTCCTCATAGGGCATGGTTTCCAGATCTTTCACCGTTTTGGTTACCCTCCTCCAGACATACTCCAGCTTGTAAACATCTTTCTTGAACTGTGATTTACTGGATACAATATTCCAGATGAAGTCTGACCAAAGCAGGATCGAGTGGAACTATTACTTCACTTAATCTAGGCACTATACTTCTATTGATGCAACCTAGAATTGCATTGGCATTGTTAGCTGCTGCATTACATTATTATTTTATTATTAACCTTTATTTATGAAGCGCTGTACATTTACACAGTGCTGTACATACAATCTTTTTAGTTAGACGGTTCCCTGCCCTCGGGCTTACAATCTAAAAAGACATGACACAGAAGGAAAAGGGAGTGGTGGAGGGAAAGGGTAAGAGGTCCAGCAGTTCCTCTCTACCTCCAAGGCCTGGACCAAGGCAGATGGACTGGAGGGAGGGCTTGGCTTCATAATGGATGGTTAATCTTCTTCCAGGGAAAATATATACTCTCAAGTAGGATAATACATATACAGTAGATAGCAATACAGGAAATGGTTTGATAAACAGGCACCAAAAGAACATCAAATAGTAAGCGACAATTATGCAATGCCTGGGAAGGCTTCTCTGAACAGGATGGTTTTCAACTCCGTTTTGAAGCTGGTTAAAGAAGTGATGGCTCTTGCTTGTGGGGGAAGAAGGTTCCAGGAGTGAGGGGCAGCAAGTGAAAAGGGGCGAATCCGGGATGGGGCAGAGGAAATCCTGGGCTGGGAAAGCAGACCTTGACTACCAGAACGGAGGGCCCTAGTGGGAAGGTGAGGGGAAATAAGGTCTGATAAGTAAGGAGGGGCCAGTCCATGGAGGGCTTTAAATGTCGACAGCAGGAGCTTGTACTGAATGCGGAAAGGGAGTGGGAGCCAGTGAAGGGATGCCAACACAGGAGAGATGTGGTCAGAGTGGTGGGTGGAAGTGATAATGTGTGCAGCTGAATGCTGGACAGAGATTAAAGGACGGAGGTGAGAAAGAGGAAGCCCAGCCAGGAGGACGTTACAGTAATCAAGTCGTGAGACCACTAGGGCATGGACCAGGATCTTGGCAGTAGAGGCAGAGAGATATGGTCGGATTTTGGCAATATTGTACAAATAGAATCTACAAGCCTTGGCTGTGGTCTGGATCTGAGGGATACATGACAGAGAAGAATCAAAGATAAAACCAAGACTGTGAGCTTGCTGGACTGGTTGAATAGAAATGTTGTCCACAGAGACAGAAAAGGAGTGTTTAAGGGTGGGCTTAAGAGGAAAGACAAGAAGCTCCGTCTTGGACATGTTGAGCTTCAAACGCCGATGGCGCATCCACTGCGAGACAGCTGTGAGACAAGACGAAACTTGCTGTTCAAGCCTTGGAGAAAGGTCAGGGGTGGAAAGATACAACTGGGTGTCATCGGCATACAGGTGGTAGGGAAAACCAAAAGAGCTAATGAGTTTTCGTACGGACAGTGTGTAGAGAGAAAACAGAAGGGGACCCAGAACAGAGCCCTGGGGAACTCCAACAGATAAGGAAACAGAAGAAGTCTGACCACCTGCAACTACTGCAAAAGATCTGCCAGACAAGTAAGATCTAAACCAGTCAAGAACAGAGTCTGAGAACCCAAGGTCAGAGAGTATGTCAATTAGGAGACAGTGATCAACGGTGTCAAAGGCTGCAGACAAATCAAGAAGGATGAGAACAGAGTAAAGGCCATTAGCCTTGGCCTGTCAAAGGTCATTGGAGATTTTAGTGAGAGCTGTCTCAGTAGAATGCCTTGGGCGGAAACCAGACTGAAAGGGATCGAGGATGGAGTTGGCTTCAAGAAACTCAAGACAGCGCGAATAAACAACCCGTTCCAAAACCTTAGAAAGAAAGGGAAGAAGAGAACATGTTTAGCCTGTGGTCCACTAAGATCTCTAGATCTTTTTTGCATGTAACAAATGAATTTCATAAAATTTTCTTAAACAAGGAATACTCAGATGTGGTTTTGCCAACACCTTCCTCTGAAATATAGTTTACAGCACTTGGTATTCATTGGCAGTTTCCCATCCAACTACTAACCAGGGCTGACTCTGTTCAGCTACCAAGATCAGCCTTTAGTTTATCTAGCCCCTGGCTACATGTTACACTCAATAACTTGACAGTAAGCTAACCAGAGACAACCACAAATTTCTTAGAGCACTAAAGTATGTAATGGAAAAACAGTACAGAGGTACAAGTAATCAGATTATAACATTTCAGATCCTGTGCTTTTCTCCTGCTTTTCCTAGAGTGATTAGTCACACCTGATAACGTGGCCCCTGGCAAACACATATATAATAAAATTAGCACAGGGATCCAATTCAGTAGAGATCTGTGATGTCTGAAAATACCATTTCCTTGAACTGGCGTGATTGCAATAAAGTCTGTACAAGATGGAATAACCCTGGAGCCAAACATTCCCAAATATGGGAACAACAATGCCATCTGCTTTCAACAGAGAAAGAGGATGAAGCATACAAAACAATCTTATCTGAAGCATAAGGGAGAACACTGGGTACTGTGGTAGATTTTCATCCCTTATTGGTCCTCAAAATATTCATACCTGTTGTACTGAGACGACGATAGCTGCTCAAAACATCCACAGGCTGGCACAGACGTACTAGGTACAAATTCTGGCATTGATTCTTTTTTGGCCACCCCTCTCCTTTCCTGCTACAAGAAAAATATTAGCTCAAACTTTTGATTTGTTTTACTCCTCTGTTTAATACTGAGGTGACAGTAAATGCCCTGTTCATGTGGCTTCTTGAGAGAGAGCAGAATACTGTATCTTTCTTCTCTGAAGACCAAGGGACAGAAGACCAAGAGAAGACAACATTTCCATATTGGGAAGGTAGGGTCCACAGGTGGCTGCATATTTTAAAATTAATTACTACGCTCAGGTGTTGCCAGAAGTTGAGAAATAATAATATTACTTTTGAATGATAACTCCCAGAAATCCACAGTCGGCATGGTCGTTCACCCTGTTGGCTACAGTATTCTGAGAGTTCAGATCCAAAGAGTAAATTCAGTATGCTGTATTGCCACTCTTAAAATGTAAATTCACCCTACTTATTTGTTGCTACACACAAAGCTATCCTGGGGGTGGAGGGGAGGCTATGATACCCTCACCCAACCCCGCCTCAGTGAGTAAAGATTTTGAGAATGAAGTCATCCAACTGAAAGGGCATTCTGAGAACAGAATACATCCTTGCCTGCTTTGCCAAACACTTTGCACCTACTTGGGTGCCTGATATAATTAAACTTAAAGCCCTATCTCCCCGAGCATGTTCTTTTAGCATTTCGGCAGCCAGCATTCAGCATCCTTGGGTGCGTGTGACATGCAGCCACCCTTATCCCCAGACAAATGACAAAGGATCCAAATCCACCATGTGCCTCTTTCTTGGGGGCAAATTTTGTAAGCCATGATTTATAGCCTAACAGTGTGTCTTTCATCTTTATAGTGAACAGCAGCGAGACAGCCTGGTTTAAGCAGGCTTTCTGAACCATACTATTCTTTGGTCTAACTATTCACCCCTAAATGAAAGCCAGCAAGGAAAGACATCATGTTGTAGGAATGCTGCAGAAGCGGCTGCATATACTGTTCCCTTTGTTGAATTTTCTTCCCTACCCCTCTTAATTCCATGTAACAAGGCTGAGTTCCAGCAGGAAAGAAAAAAGACAAATAGATCTTACTTCTGTTTTTCCCCAAAGACCAAGAAATCAGATTTCAAAAATATGGTCAGTGGGTGTTTGATGGGACAGGACAGGATTGCTCACAGCTCATTCTTAGTCCTTGGTATTAAAAAAAGGGGGTGGGGGGTGGGGAGAAAGATGTATTTGTGACATATATTCTATTCTTCCATGCTTTTATCCCTAGTCTGGCCAATCTGCTCTCCAAAGTGGATAGTTATATATTACTACATGTGAGTGTGTATGTTTCTTCAAGTCACCTCTCATTTTATGGTGACCCCGTGAATTTCATATGGTTTTCTTAGGCAAGGAATATTCAAAAGTGATTTTGCAGGTTCCTTCCTCTGAAATATAACCTACAGCACCCAAAATTCATTGGCTATTTTCCATCCAGGCACTAACCAGGGCTGAACCCATTTTACTTCCAAGGTCAGATGGGATCTGGTGCCCTATATATGGGTATAGAATATGGCCAAGCACTTTTTGTTACCTAAAGAAAGATGGGTTGGACTGGGGGTCCCCACCAACTGTGTCAGCTTCGCTTTAAATGTTGGGGAAGTTAGTTTAAACTTGTGAAAGCCTATGTAACTTTAGGATTGTTTCCATCTGTGTACTGGTATTCAATAAGGACTGCAAGTATGAATGAATTAAGAAGATCTTATGTAGAAATATACAAGAGTGCAATCAAATACACAATAGTATTCAAACACAGGAGATTATCGTATTAGCTTCGCTGCAGGGATAGACCTAGGATGTAACTTTCTTAAGGCAGATCTTATCACATTCACCCATTACTGGGCAGTATGCAGCCCATATGCAACCTATGCTTCTCTGGCAGCTTTTCAAGAACGGGATCTTCCTGTTCTTAAAAAGATGTGGGACAAATCTTTTTAAAGATGTGGAGAAGCCCGGGTTCCATACAGTCTGCATACTGCTCAGCAATGGGTGAATGCAATAAGATCTGCCTTTAAAAAGTTACATTCTGGGTCTATCTTGGCAGTAAAGTTAATGCGATAATCTCCATACATATCATTCAGAGCTAGTCAAAAAAAGTATAGAGATTGGATAGTGGAGGTTTAAGAGTGTATTTGGGTGATCATTACCTGTTTGAAGAGTAGACTATGGAAAGCAGAAGTGGCTCAGACTGGAGTCTAAGAGTGATACAGCTCATACACGGACTGCAGACTAGGGACTGATTGTATGCATATTGTGTGTGCATGTGCTGTGTGCTGGATGTGTACAAAGAGTCTAGATTTTGGGATCAATATTTATATCTGATATCCTAGCCTCAAGGGGTTTGCTGTCTTACAGGCAATAAAGACCTAGTGGTTTCCCCAGGAATTGACAATGGGATTCCAGTCTAGCTGATGGCTTTAACTTTAGGGTTATAAAAACAGCAGCTGGATTAGGACAACCCCAGGGTGAAGGTATAGGAAAGTTGGCTGGGAATATAGCTGTTGGTAGGTAGGAAGCACTGGCTTACTGTTTTGGTGCAATGAAACCTCCTTTATCTCTTGGTGCAAGGGGAATATGCAGAAGGCCTGGGAGAGGAAGGAATGATCAGCACACCTATTTAGCTTTGTGTGCAGCATTACCTGGGTCTTACACACATCCTTGGGTCTGTGCTCCTTTCTCATCGGAAATTCACCTGGTGTTCCAAAGGTCATTGTGACCTTTTAAGAGCATGCTAGCTCCAGATATGAAAATACAGAGAACCCCAACTACAATGCAGAGTATGCAGGGTGTACTAACACCTTCACCCCACCCCTTTTAACAATGCTTGAAAATACATTTCAACAATGTTTACAAGTGGCAATGTGCTTCAGACTTTTTCAACAGGACTTGGCAAAGAATTAGAATTAAATTTACCATTTATTTAGTCCTTCCAAACAGCAGGGGCAAGTTTAAAAGGCTACTTTGGATCTTTGAAAGGAAAGATACTAGACTGATTTGTATATACAGATCACAAAGAAAGTAGAAAAGCTTGCCCAGGACCATGCAACTTTAGACTGTGTATGGTTTTAATCCTCTTGCACACACACAGACACACACACAAACCTTGCATGTCATGGAAAAGATTGTGCATTAACCCTTCTTCCCCAACATCTAATTTTTTATATGGAGGGAGATTTTTAGTCAAGGGAAAACCTTGACTTCTCACAGCTACTCTGAAATGGCACACCAACCAGTACATCAGGATGGACTAGGCTGCTGTCAAGAGCTTGAAGTGAGAAGACACTAAAGAGATGAGGAAGTCAGGCATCAGGTTCAACAGATAGGAAGTGTTCTAGACAAAGAGGAGGTTGAAACTTTTCACAGTTGTAAACATTTTTGAATTATGAATTACCCCTATTCACAAAGTTTTGCAACTCTGAAAAACGTGTGCAACAGGTTTTAAAGAGGCACATGAGTTTTATGGAAAATTTCATCACTAGATCATCCCTGGCTTCAGAGCACTTTTTATTAGTATTAGTGGAGTTTCACCACAGATAAATATCATAAGTGAAAAACAACTGCTCATACAATACAAAGAGATGGACAAGTACAGTCGGCTCTTCCTATCCATGGGCTTTCCATCCATGGATTGGAGTATATGCAGATGGTCCTGCCCCATTCTTCTGAATGGTGATGGATTCACATGGCCATGCCAATGCAGTCATGTGCACATCACACCACCATTGAGAAAAGCGGGACTAGAGGTCTCATGGAATTTGCAATCTGTGTGGGAGGGGGCTGGAATGGACCCCTCCAGATATATACGACTGACTGTATTTCAGGGATTTCTTGAGACAGCCTTGCAGCCTGTGTCTATATCAGTGTTTGAGAAATGTGTGGCCATCCACATGTTGGACCACAGTTCTCATCAGCTTTAGAAAGCATGGAATTATGAGAGTTGATCAACATTTGGAAGGCTATACATCTCAGGCACCTGCTATGTTGGACAAAAAGACCCCATGCCAACCCTCCTCCCATCCCATAAAAGCATGTGGTCACCATTGTTGACATTTTGATTATACTCGTATCACTTTGTAAACTTTTGGCTTAACAAGACAACAGCCCAAATATGGTAAGGGAACTGATATTCGTGTTAGGAAAAAAAAGACCCATAAATAGTGGCCATGACTTCATGGAATTATCCTTGCAGAAAGGTGGTGATGAAAAAGAGAATTTCTGCAGTTTTTTGTGGGTTTTCCAGGCCATGAGGCTTTGTTCTAGAAGAGTTTATTCCTGCTGTTTCACCAGCAGCTGTGGCTGGTATCTTCAGAGAATGCTGGCATGGAAGAGAATTGGGTATATATTCTGTTGGTTGAGAGGAAGCGATTTACATGTTAATCTCTGTATTGTTCTGTTTGTTCAATGGCAAGACCTCAGGGTGTCCATTTAATTAATGATCCTTTGTCTGCTGGGACCCCCCCCCCCTCCTCACCCTGAGTGGTTTTCATTTGTATTTGCTGGTTCTTGATTTTGGTGTTTTTCAAGACTCAGCAAATGCAAATGGAAACCACTCAGGGTGAGGGGGGGGGGGTTCCCAGCAGACAAAGGATCATTCATTAAATGGACATGTAAATCGCTTCCTCTCAACCAACAGTATATATACCCCACTCTCTTCCACACCAGCATTCTCTGAAGATGGCATCCACAGATGCTGGCGAAACATCAGGAATAAACTCTTCTAGAACACAGCCTCGTGGCCTGAAAACCCCACAAAAAACTATGGATGCTGGCTGTGAAAGCCTTTGACTTCACAATTTCTGCAGTGCTGGAAAACTTCTGTAAATTCAATCACTGGCCACTTCTTCTATTCCTCAGACAGTTTCTCAGTAACGCTGATGTGTTTTTATAGCAGCTAATGTTAAAATCTTCCCCAAGGGCACATGGGCCTGAACCTGCTATATCAGCTGTTAAATAAAGACAGGATATTAAAAGAAACCACAACAAAAAACAAGAAACAGCAGCTTAGGGATGAAGACAAGAGCCCTGCAGCTGTGGAATACACTTAAAACAACCTTCTAAAACTAAGTCTGAAATTTGGGGAAATGTGTGCTTGCATGTGTGTGAGTGGGACATTATGACTGAGGCTGACACCAAAGTCTTTGCACATTTCCTCAGCCATACTCACCTTAACCAGCTCTTTAAGGAAAATGGGTTGCATCTCTCTTCCCACATAAATACCACTGTAATTTTGAAAGAACTAAGGTCTGATTCTCTAGATCAGTGGTTCTCAACCTTCCTAATGCTGCGACCCTTTAAGACAGTTCTTCATGTTGTGGTGACCCCCAACCATAAAATTATTTTCATTGCTACATGCAAATATGTGTTTTCCGATGGTCTTAGGCGACCCCCAAAGGGGTCCCGATCCACAGGTTGGGAACCACTGCTCTAGATGAAGTGCAGTATCTTTGACTGTGTTGATTTCAAGCTGCACAGAGGTGGTGATACACAGGCCACTTTTCAGTGTACAGATTTTTATTACAACCTTGGGAGTGCCAGACAAGGCCTGCTTGTGATAGCATGTTGAAAATCAATGCATATCAGATTTTAGGCACACCAGAGGCCTGCACCATCCTCACATATCCTGCTAGTAGTGGGAAGGCAGTTTTCAAATGCCTTTATTCCAATAGCTGTGAGAATCAGATCTTACTGATAAATATAAGTAAGGACTAGGCTCTTGTCAATGGCTTCTGCACACCCACCTAGAGAGGACCTTGTAACAATTAAATGGGATCCAGATTTTAAAAAATTAACTGTGAGAGAACTGTGCTTTCATCTGTAATGGGGAAAAGGCTATATGTGGGTAATGGACAATTTGTGGCCCTCTAGATGTTGTTGGACTACAACTCCCTGCCTTTATTTCCCTCCCCCCCAAATAAATTGCCCCCAAATGCCCTCTAGAGGGCAAGGAGATATTTTCTCCACATTTTTGTGGGTCTCTGCTTTTTCAAAAACAGGGTGTGAACAGAAAGTAATTTATGCTCCTTTCCTATTGTCAAAATAGGCCTTTCCTGAGGCTTAAACAGCCCGCAGTTGGGGAAGAGGCTGAACATGCTCCCCATGTCCCCAGAGAGCATTTGGGGGTAAAACATATTTTAATGTTTTCTGATTTCTTTGTAGGGGTTGCAGGGGTGTGTGCAGCCCTACAAGATCTCCTTGGGGTAGGGTTGCCATAACCCGGCGGGAGGCGTGACTGCCCTGCTTTCTAGGGGGTGTTCCCGGTCCCGTCCCACCCTCTTCAGGTCCCAGGTGGCTGCCCGGCTCCTGGCCCTGCTGCATCCTTATACTGTGATGAGCTGAGGGAACGCAGCAGGGCTGGAGCTGGCAGGAGGCAGGCTCTGCTCCTCTGCCTTGCCCCCTATTGGCCAGCCTTCCCATGGAGCAGGCTTAGTCAGGCAGGGCTCCTCCTCGGCTTCTCCTCCTCCTCCTCTTGCAAGGAAGGGGCTCTGAAGTGCCGGGAGAGCTGCCTCACCAAAGGGGAGGGGCGCCTCAGGGACCCAGCCGTCGGAGAAGAAGAGGAGGAAGAGGCCTCGACAAGGCTCAGAAGAGGAGGAAGGGGCTGGCACCCGGGAGAGGCAAGAGGGCACCTTCCAGGCCCCTCCTGGGCCCCAGGCTCCCCCCAGGATCGCCCCCATCAGACATTGGAAGCCCCCTCCCCAAGGCCCCCCAAACACACACCCCTCTCCTCTCTAACCCTCTCTCTGATTCCCTCTCCCTCTGTTACCCCACTTTAGCTAAGCCCTCTCTAACCCCCTTCTATCTACCTCCTTCTCTCCATCTAAACCCCCCTCCAACCCCTCTGTATCTACTCCCCCCTCTCTCTAACCCCCTTATTTAACAATAATAATAATAATAGGATTTATTTATATACCACCCAATCACTGGGAATCCGAGCGGTTTGTGAAATTCACAGATAGCCCAACTACACAGGCAGATCAGCTCCTGGTACTGAACAAGCAGAGCTCTGCTCTGGAGCTACAACAAACTACATTTCCCAGAATTCCGTAGCATTGAGCCAGGGCAGTTAAAGTAGTGTCAAACTGGGTTATTTCTGCAGTGTGTATGTAGTCTGAGAGCCCTGCAGAGAGAATGACTCTGGTGCTTGAGAATTTAAGTCCATCTAACCCCCCTCTATTAAGTCCTTATTTAAGTCTCTTCTAAGCCCCCCTCTAACCCCTCTCTATCTGACTCCTCCCTCTAATCCCTTTATCTAACCCTAACCCCCTCTAGGTACCCCCAGCCCTCCTTCTCTAGCCCCTCTTTCTCAAACCCCCTTATTTAACCCCCCTTCTATCTAACCCTTTATCTATTTACCCCCCTCTCTCTAACCTCCCCCCCCTCATCTCAGCCCCTGGGCTTCTTAGGGCTTTGCTCCCTTGCAAAAGGCAAGAAAAAGATTTTGCAAGAGATCAGACCCGCAAATCCCCCCTTACAGTAAATTGAGACATACCTGGGGGAAATGAGGGGGTGAGGGTTGGGGGGGGGTTGCAGGGGGCTGTTTGGAATGGAGGGAGGTGGTTTGGCCAGAAAGGGAAGTACATTTCTGCCATGTGTCTAGGAATAATGCCAAAATGTCCTCCATTTTGATCATGCCTAAGAAACATGCATTTATATTAACATTTTTTAAAAAATCATCCAATTTTTCTGTGTGCCCTCCATTTTAAAAAAAATGTGTCCTACATTTGAAAATGTTGTCCTACATTTGTCCCAGTTTGGAGGTCCTGACTTATGGCAACCCTACCTTGGGGGGTTGGTGCAACCTCTTAACCTCCCATATCTGTGAGCCATCTTGGGTCCCACTCTGGGAGAAAGGTGGCATTAACAAATAAATAAGACCACCAATACACTCATGCTAGAGAAAGGCTTCAGGGACAGCAAAAGCTAGTGAATAATTCCAAAGGTTTTTATTTATTTTCACCCCAAGACTGGTAACATTTCTCCCATATTTACAGATTGCCTTGGAAGAAGAATATGGATTATTCTTTAACTGTTCTTACCAATGGAGGATGAAATTATCAGATATTTTTCTGATGCCAGCTGGATGGGACTGGGACTTAGCAGGAGATTATTCTTACTCATTGTCATAGACATAAGATGCTGAAACAGGAAATGACATCATTTCTGTGCCACCCACACCATAAATGTCTGGCCCACTGGGAGGACATGGGAGCAAAAATGGTGCCCCTAACTCCAGCACATTTGCAGACTCTGTTCTAGCCCTTCTACTCAAACATTGTTGCAAAGCTCAGTAAGAAAACAAATATGCTTGTGAAAGTTTCTGGCATACATAAATATGAAATGTTATTTAAATGGCAGCTTGGATAAATCCAAAGAGAAAGCAGACTTTACACTGGAGAAACAAGTCAGTATGGGGTCGTTCCCACTGGGGAAAGCATCAAATCCTGATTCGATGTATGTGCCCCTAGTTCCCACTAGAAATTGATCCCAATCCTCACTGGATCGATTCCAGTGGCAAAAACACGGAGCAAACGACAAAAGCCCAGGGTATTTTGGTAGCCGGTTTTTGGTGGTTCTTTTGGCAAAAATTGATTCTGACGCGATTTCTCACAGTGGGAACGCCAGATCCGAATTGATTTTTTTAAAAGGGGAGGGACAAATGGCGGTGGGGTGTCGTCCATTCCCAGAGATCTCACACACACACCCAGTGCTGCCTTTTGGGTCCTTTTTAAAAAAAAAAACCAAAACCAAGTGCAAAAGCTATAAATTGGCAAAGCAGCTAATTGTAGTAACAAGTAGCTGCTAAGCCATTCTAATGATTTTGCGATTAATTTTTTTTAAAAAACCAGTCTCCTCCCATCCTCCTCCTGCTCCTCCCAGCTCCATTCCCCAGTGTCCACACTCCCTCTGCCCAGCCTTGCCTCCGTCCTCCTCCTCCTCTCCGTTTGGTGGTGATTCAGGCGGGGGAGGGATGGAAGAAGGGACCAGGAGAGCCGGTGGCAGGTGCCAGTGCTGCCCTCCAGGGTGCCTCCTCCTCCAAACAAGGTTCAAATTTTTGCTGAGCCACCCACCTCCTTTGGGTAAGTCACACTCTCTCAGCCTCAGACCCAACCGGGGAGGAACCAAGGCTGGGGGAAGGGCCAAGGCCAGGCTAGAGAGCAGGTGGGGACAAAGGTCCGTACAAAAAACCAGTGATTCCAAAAGGTCCTCAATCATATGTGCAAGAGGGACCTTTTGGAATCGATTTGGCGGATTGAGATTCAGATCTTTCAGTAAGTGGGAAGTGACCCCAGAGTTAAAGCTAAAGCTAAATGTGGGGCAATCTAGAGAAAGATGAGGGACAGATACTGTGTGTATCTATGAAAAGGATATGACAGGTCAACAGGAATAGGGAGAATCAGGAAGCCTTCACTGGAATGTCCTGGGAAACAGATGTGTGAAGAATCCATGACAGATCCAGAGGGCAGGATCCAACAACAGTGTAAAACACCTGGCATGCAGGTTAACTAGGAGCAAAGGCCCTCAAACCAAACAAAAATGGAATCTTCCAGCTGAACAAGCATCCTTCAACTGATTAGCTTTCTTCATCCTACCTGCTGAGTAACAGGTGGCATTTGTCAATTTCTGGTGAAAAGCTTCAAAACCACTCAGCTCATCAGTACTCAAGATGCCAGGACTCCATCAGCCTGCCAGAATGAGATGAAAATAAGCTCCCCCCGCCGCTTCTCCCAAGGTCTTTGGCTGCAATGTTGATGGAAATTTCAGCAGACCACCTTGAATCCCCGATCTGAGTAAAGATCTGTGCTATTTGTCATAAGTAACAGAAGGCAAACAACAAAGAGATAGAATGTGTGGATGTGGGTGCTAATGGGCCAGGAAACCTGAACCCCCTATATATGTATAGATATAGTGTTTGCAAAGTCCCAATATTTGTTCAAAAATTAAAATGAGATTTTGTGAGAGATTTTATCTCTCCCCTGAGTACAAACTGTGAAATATTAATTCACTCATATTCTATTCAGTTACTTATCATCCAAGTTACAATCCAACACCTAAAGTTTCATCTACAATTTAACCAGCCTTGCCATCTTCTGAAAAAATTTGTTTCTTAAATTATGTTTTCAGAGCTGGCAAGGCAGTTGCTCCAGATTGTTGCTGGAAGAGTACCTGTGCACTAGTTAATGCTATCACCACTACACTGCTCTCGTCTCTCCTGGCAAACTACAGTGCATCATCACCTTTATGCCACTTTTGACCCATATACAACTTAGTTAGCATTTCTCTTCTGAGCCACAGTATCTGCTTCATTTCAAGTTCTTGGCATCATCTAAGGAAATTGTCAAGAATGTGCAAAAATACAAGAACAGCTCTATTGTCAGTTGATATTAGCTTAGGAATGGATTCTCAGTAATCATCTGCTTAAAGAGGTTTGATTTCAAAGACAGAACTAAACACAACAATTTCCACTTGTGAAGTCAAAGGCTTTCATGGCTGGCATCCATAATCTTTTCTTTGGGCTATGTGGCCATGTTCTAGAACATGGCCACATAGCCCGAAAAACCCACAAAAAACTATTTCCACTTGTGTTTATTACCATTCATTCATAAACATCATGAAGGAGTTAGTACAACTTTAGGTGTATGTGTTGGTCTTTCATCTCAGAGCCCGGTGTTGGTTTTATGCTCATAAACAGCTATTGAGAGAACAGTGAGAGCAACTCCTAGGCAAGTTTCAAAGTTTCTCTGCATTATTAAAGTTTCTCCTCGTATTATCAAGGGCCCTTTCACACTGAACCATCATAGACCTCTGGTTCCACTTTAACTGCAATGGCAAAATCCTAGGGAATCCTTGGATTTGCAGTTTGGAGATGAGTATTTGGGATTCTCTGTCAAGGAGCTCTAGTGTCTCACCAAACTACAAACCCCAGGATTCCATGAAATGTTGCCCTGGCAGTGAAACTGCAGTCATGTTACTATAACTGTTACCATCCTATTTGTGTTAATTAATTGTTACTTTGTTATCATCCTATTAGAGTGCATAGAGGAGGTGAAAAATTGGGAACTGGGGCCATTTCCCCATTCCTTCCTCACTGATGGACCTCTCTTCAGTGAGGGTAAGTGAGCTGGGAGTAAAACACTAACAAGTTTGCTCATGTCTGAAATCCAGCTGAACCGTGAATACTTTCCAACAAGAATGAAGATGGTCAAAGGGCAAGTCACAAGTTCTCAGTCTCAGGGAAAGGCAATGGCAAACCTCCTCTGAACAAATCTGAAAACTCCATAAGTTCACCTTAGGGTCACTATAAGTAGAAACGACTTGAAGGCACACAACCACATCCCAAAGTTATATGTAAATATACACAATCACTAGACCTTGATGGACTTTAGATACATTCTTGTGTATATATCCCATGTTTACATACTCTCAGGTAGATGGATGTGCAAACTATATCTGTTAATGACCTATAACAAAGTGGAAATTGTACACCCTCTGGATGTTCAACTCCCAACAATGCCTCAACCACCATGGACAACAGTGAGGAACACAGGGAGTTGCAGTTCAAAAATATGTGCAGGGTTGCACTAGTCTCGCCCTGAGCTATGGTACACATGCTTTTCTACATTAAAAAAGTATCCTCACAGGAAATCCATCATGAGTGGAGAACCTGCCATTTCTTCTAAGTATCCTGACTACATATGCAGTGGTGATTTGATAAGCCCCAATCACAATACAAGCATGAGTTGCAAAGTGCAATATCCCAAATGTGCAAATAAATCCAAGAAGGATCTGAGAGTTGAGCATCTCTTTAGCTCACTGACCTGCTTTTTCTTTTGCCATATCAGCTCTGTCTAATGGCGGCATCTCTGAGTGACTCCTTACCAGGGCAGCTGAAACAAGGGTGAATACAGGAAACACCAGCCGCTGCTATAAACAATAATCCCACTAAACTGAAATCTTTTAACCATCAACAGATGTGATGATTACTACAAAAAGGCTTGACTATCCCATTGTAGCAGTTTCCTTCCCCACTGCCCTGGCTCCTTAGGAAATGGCTGTTCTAAGAATAGAAACTGGCACATAGACAAAAATCATGCTTTTAGCACCAGCAAGAAAGTGGAGCTAAAATAATGGGGGGCCTCCACAAAAGGTAGCCTGTAGTATAAGTCACCTCTGTGGCTTATTGTTTTCAAGGAGGCTAAAGAATGTGTCTAGCTAGCATCATCTCCCTCACAGAAGAATGAAAGAAGGAGGAAATTAATCCTAATTAATGGCATGTATCAATGTAGGAAAGCCAGCATGGTATTGTGGTTGGAGTGTAGGACTAGAATTCAAAGAGACCAGGGTTCAAATTCCTGTTCAGCCATGAAAACCCACTGGGTGATTGGGGACAAGTCACACTCTCTCAGCCTAAGAGGAAGGCAGTAGCAAACCCCCTCTGAAAAAATCTTGCCAAGAAAACCCCACAGGTCACCATAAACCAGCAAGGACCCAAAAGCACATAACAACAAACCAATGGAGGACTCCTCAAGCTTGCAATTAGAAAGCCCCAGGCAGATATTCTATCTTTTTCTTCTTAACAGATTTTCTGTGATAAGAAAAAAGACAGAAGTGAGGAGGACAAGTTGGGGCTACAAATGGAAGAAGACATTTTCTAGAGCCCACATGAAACTCTGTGAATGAAGCAAGGCATAATAAAAGCTTAATTGGAGAGTTGTTCCTCTCCAGTATGAAGAACAACTCTTTCTTAAAAAAACATCCCTGCTGTGCCACTTTCTTAATTACACAACTTCCTGCTCAATTAATCAAACAAAGATTAATGTCCTTTTCCTAATATTCCTGAGCTCTCACCAAGTGATATAGGTTCCCTGTCTGTCTAGTACACTCAGTCTTTTTCACCTAAGATCATTACGGACCCACTATATCTTGGGCTATATTTTTCAAATGACCAAGGGGAAAAAAAGAGAGACAGAAAAAATGACAGACAGACAGTCAAGAAAAGAAAAAGAAAAATGAAAATTTTAATGATGTAGAAACAGGAAAGACTCCTGCTCCTGACCCCTTCACTTGAACTTTACTGGAAGATGCTGTAGTCTGTTGCAGTGGGACAGGATGACAAAAAGTACATGGTTGCTATAAATGTGGTAATTTTTACTGAGGGATAAAGATGAAGGATACATAATAATCTTCTTATAGGAGATTTTCATAATGGCCAGGCAGGGATAAAATTCAAGTTGCTGTATTTGGCAAAGTCTTTCTCATTTCTTTAGGCTAAGATGGAAAATTATCCTGAAGTTTTTAACTTCAACAGCTTAACATGTGAAATGATGATAGGTCATCTGCTTTGTCATCCTGCCATGCATTATTTTTCATAAGGATTTAAGTTAGTTCACATTTTACCTGTAATATTTGCATGATACACAGTGGAAAGTATCTGCATGGTCTGAGGTATTCAACTTTAAACTATTACAGACTAAAGAAGATCTAAGTTTGTGGCTTGAATTTAATCTAATATATTTGTTTCCACTTTCCAACCCATTAAACTTGATTTTGCTTTTGAGTATCATGTGATATGCAGGAGTATCCCAAATTCTTTTTTTAACAAATATTAAGAAGGCAGAGAAGCAAGACTCCAGGTATCGTATTTGAAAACAATCAGTATGCATAGCAAAAATGAAACATTTTCATTTTTCATGAGAAGATCTTGATGCAACATATATAAACGTTAAGCAACCTGAATCCAAGTCACACAGCTTGGTATCAAAATATTCCACTCCATATCAATAGCTTGAAGATATGTAGAGAGTTCCATTTGGGCTCTCTGACATCAGTTATACTGTAGGATGATGCCCACATATTTTCTATTCAGCCTGATTGCAACAGTAAGATATACGTCTGTGATTCTTAATCTTAGTTTTACTCCTACCTTTGGGGGTGAGGTTAGGGAATGAAGGCTTGCGGGGAGGTGTATGCAAGGTTTCTTGCGAACAACCTTATCCTCATTCCTTTTTAACAAACAGCCAAAGCATGCACAGCATAAGAGTTGTAATTATCCTATCTCAGCAGCAGTGATGAGGACTATTAAGGAGCATTTTGCTAGCTCTCCTATCTGAAATGACTCATCAGACTGCTGTGCATTCATTGTACTATGGCTTCCTCGTGTACTAAAGCCTGTCAAACACCTTTAGTATAAAACGTACCCTTTGTGAAGAATCCTTTCTTTAAAAGACAATTCAAGGCTTTATTTGTGGTGCTTATGCTGGTGAAAAATTCCAGATTGACAGCTCTGTAGGCTGATGTATACCCTGTGAAATTCAGTTGGATAACAGCCACTGCCTGTAGTTTCCAACTGGTGCCTCATGCTTGTCTTGACAAATGGGCTACTGCTAAACAGCAAAAAGAAAATCCAAATCCAGAGGTCGTAGGCCTCTCACTGACTGTATCCACCTAAGCAAAGATCGAGCATGTTTTAGTGGGTATGCAGATGGTTCACAGGAATTATAGTCACAATTACTTCTTAAAAGCTACCAATGGCCAATAGCTTCCTGAAGATGCCAAGTGTTTTTCTGTATCTACTCTGGCATCTCTTTAATTTCACTTACAACAGAAGAGTTTATATGCCTCTATCATCTTCCAGTGTAATAGATGCCTTCATCCAGAAAAATGTCTTTCTGCATTCTACATTAGACTGTTTCCACACCAAAAAATAAAGGGACCCAAACTGACATCAGAGGTGGCAATATTCAGAGACTGGTAAGGGAACATTTCAGCCTCCCAGTTCACTTTTGCTGACTTCAACAAGATCATTCTTGAACAAAGGAACTTCAAAGTGAGAAGAGAATGAGGAACTACTAAGTTGCAGTTCATCAAGAGGTTCAACTCTAGCTCCTGCAGCTTGAATTGAGATAAAGGTTTCTAATGACACTACGTATACTAATTCACTTTCCCAACACCAGAATGTTTGTATGACTAGCACCAAGGGGTTTTTTTTGTGTGCGAAAGGCCACTGGCAATAACATGACTGCCACTACATCACTTTCTAAATTTCATTCTTCTTTGCTGTTGCTGTTTACTTCCTCCCTGACCCATGTTTATATTTCTTTGCAGCTCTGGAGAATATTTCATTCATCTCATGAAGTGGACTCCAAGAAGTCTTATGCCATAATAAATGTGCTTGTGTTTAAGCAGCCACAACACTCTACTCTTTTTCCTACACAAACTAACACAATAACCATTGAAACTACAACAGTATGGTCACTTTTGAGAAACTCCTGATCAATCAATACATCTATCATTTCTTTTTTTTCAGTTAGTCATCTTTTGATGTTTAAGCATGATTGCAAAGACCTTATTATTGATTCAGAGCATTTATGTCAACACATCAGTGAAAGCAGGTGAGTAAGCAGCTCTTATATATATGAAAAATATGCCACGACACTGTTGAGAGATATTACACAGATCAGGGTTATCTCAAGTTTAACTGAATTTATATTTTCTTCTTCCATTGTTCATGTGCCAGAAAAGTATCATGCATTTTTCATGTTCTAGGCTGTGCTACATTGTTCCTGTGTATATACGGATGTCATTTTATTTCTGTATTACTTTAAAAACCTTCCTCCACAAATGTTAAATATGAGAGAAACACCTGACACAAAGAGTTTAGAAAAGTTACTTTTCTAAATAGAAGATGTCTTTTTATTCATTAACAAGAATATACTTTATTGTAAATCTTATTGTATGCAATGATGACATAGCATTTTGAATAACTGTATGGATAAGATTTCTTGGTTGATGTTAGAAATTATTCTTTTTTAAAAAAGTTTGCTTACATTTTGGATTTCACAGGGATCCTGGAACCAAACCCCAGTGGCTACCAAGGGCCCACTATAATATAGACACATCATCCACAATTCAGTAGTTAGTCACTTAGTTGCTCTTGAGCCTATTTATTCCAATGGGG
Organism: Sceloporus undulatus; assembly: GCF_019175285.1. Taxonomy (NCBI): domain Eukaryota; kingdom Metazoa; phylum Chordata; class Lepidosauria; order Squamata; family Phrynosomatidae; genus Sceloporus; species Sceloporus undulatus. The sequence goes on along the minus strand of NC_056523.1, from coordinate 110,735,455 downwards.
TCAGAGCTGCTCAACTCTGTTAGATTACAGCCTTTGTTCTTTAACAGTACAGTATATATTTATTTTGTTTTATATTTAGCCTTTTGTTTTAGCCTGAATCTCAAACTGCAAAGTCTGAAAGGTCACCCATGTCTTTTCTGACTCTGTCTTTCATCTGCTCTACTTTGTATTACTTACTTATAATTGTTGTTACCAATGATTTATTCCAGCCTGGTATTGTTTGTCAAATATTCCCCCTTTTAAGACACTAGCTCTAGCAAGCATTGGGCTCAAGGGTTATGGTAAGAGTGGCAGTAACAGAAACAGATACAGCTCTGAAACTGAAATGTACAAAGACAAGGTACATTTGACCTTTGCAGACAGCAGACTCCATGTAACACATGCTTACTGTTTTGATATGTGGTAAGCAGTTCAGATAAAGATGAGGTCAAAGAACGAAGATCACAGATGCTGCCTGCTTTATGAGTTCTAGGCTGAGGTTGTTATCCAAGAATATTTACTTTCTCCTCCAAAGACCATCCAAGTCTCAAATGGTAGAGAAAAGGAAACCAATATGAAACAAAGAAAATATGTTAATTTTCAGAGGAATATTATGATCCTGTTGCATCACAGAATGAACAGAATCTAAAGTGTAGACACATAAGGTGTTGACCATTTTATCATTAATTTGCAACTGACTTATGGCAAAATTCTAATTACCACTTAACAGGATAGTAAAGTTGATTTTGAAGTTGAAAAAGCAATAATGCTAGGAAAGGTGGAGGGAAGTAGAAAGAGAAGAAGGCCACATGCTAGATGGATGGATTCTATTAAAGAGATCAATGATATGAGTTTACAGGACCCAAACAGAGCAGTGGAGGACAGGGGGTCTTGGAGATGTCTCATCCACAGGGTAGCCATGGGTTGAGATTGATTCAAGGGCAGTTAACAACAACAACAACAACGTTGATTTTATATCTTATAGCCCGACCATAAGAACTACTCCTTTCATGTGTTCATTCCATGTGTGGCTATAATGCTTAAAAGCCCATTCCAACCACCATGGCAGGGCAGTTCTAGAATCACTCCAAGCTGACTGGCCACACAATCACCCAACTACAGACTTCTAAATGTTACAGAAGCATTATGAGGTGAACCTATGGGAAAGTAAAAGGCATAGCACATGGCTTAGCTATCCTGGGGGGATAGCAAAAGAAAGCTAGCCTTACGATGAATCATTTGACCTATAGTCACTCTGACATCTTGCTCCACTGGTGTTACGTGATCTTCATGGAAAGTCCCCAGTACATTACATAGGTGTACAGGTGAATGGGTCTGTAGTCAAACAGAGACATGTATTCCACAAAAAAAAGGATTACCTAAAAATTGATCCTTCTCTCACTTTTGCATTATGCATGGCTTTGAACTTTATCAGCAAACTTTTGATCACTAGAAAGATTAAAACTGGTTAGTTACCTCACACTTCATGCTGAATGTTCCTTCTGTTTGATAGGCTTGTTTATACACTTGCTGTTACCACCAGAAGAGGAAATGAAATGATGCCTAAACACCAAGCTGATAATTATCAATGTTCTTGTTATATGAGCATACATTCCTTCAGGCCTTTAATTATGAGGTGGGCCCTCTGCTCTACTTGTTTCCTCCCAAGATAAGAAAGTTCTTCAGGTTGCAATCCTATACCCACTTACTTGGGAGCAAGCACTACTGAACTCTCTCTCTCTCTCTCTCTCTCTCTCTCTATATATATATATATATATATATATATATATATATATATATATATTTACTAAACTTGTAGAGGACAGCATGGTCAGTTAGCAAAGTATCTCTGTCTAAGCTAGTGAATCTCTGTCTAAGCTTTACTGAATCTCAAAGATGCTCTAAGATTCCTTTGCATATTGACCCAAACTAACATGGCTGTCTTTGAATTCTTTATATACAGAACACAGTACAGTATGTCAGTACGCCTATGCACACCGATACATACACAACCACAGGATGAAATATGCTGTGAGAAACAAGGTGCCCATTATAAGTTTATAAACAAATATCAAATATTTCATTCTGCTTTTAACTGATGATTAATATATTTTTAGTCTTTAAACTGATTTTATTCTAAGCCACCCTGAGATCCTTGGATATAGGGCAAGATATAAATATTTTAATTAATAAAATATAAAATAAATTACACTGGTCCCTTTCCTTGCGCGGGGGATCTGTTGCGGATCCCTCCGCAGAAGGGAAATTCTGCTTATGCTCAAGCACAATTAAAAGTAATGAGGCTTGTCCTTGTGGTGATGTGCATGCGCCATTAGTCTTTCCAGCGCCCCTCTGACACCCTTTTCCTCCCAGATCCTCTGCCTGGGCATCCCAAGGAGAGGATCGGGGAGAAGAAGGCAAGAGGTTCCTTGGCTCCTCTGAGTCTTTTCTCCTCTCCATCCTCTCCTTGGGCTGCCCATGGAGAAGATCGGGAAAAGAAAGGGTCGGGGAGGGGGGAAGGAAACTCCTGCCTTCGCCTCCCGATCTCTCCCTGGGCTTCCCAAGGAGAAATCGGGCACGGAAAGGGAGGAGGAATGCTTGCATTTGCGGCCTTGACCTCATGAAGAACTGAAACCGTGAGTCTCAAGACTGTGAATATGGAGGGCCAACTGTATTTCTGGTACTTGGCTCCCACCAGAACATTGAAGATATACATAGATCCTCAGCATTGTTTTGCCAAACAGTCTTCCAGATCTTAATGCTGCCCTTTTGTCCATCCACCCATATTTTTATTATTTGTTATCTTTTTAAACTGTGCTGTTTTTCCCTCACTGTTAAATGAAAACACTTATCACTCTTCCTATAACAGAAAATTTCCAATAACAACACATAATCACATTTGACATGGAAACGGCAATATCTGTCCTGTCAGCAAAAGAATGTATTACAAATATTTAAATTTAAATGGTCTTTACATCCCCCCTAAATATATCTAAAATTATAGATAGAGTGAATTTGCCTTAGACCAGTCTTTTCAACCCAGTGCTCTCCATATGTTTCACACTACAATTTATACCATCCCTGACCATCAGTCATGCTAGCTGAAGCTAATAGGAGCAGTAGACCAAAATATATGGGGGGCTCTGGGTTAGTAAAAGCTGGCATACACCATTCGTGTACCACTGCCAAAGTTGTTCAAAAGAGTGAAGCACATCTGAATTGTCATTCAGTGGTGACAATATATGAGCATATCTGCATTGTGTGCAAGCTGCATTAATCAGGCTTCCAGATATATGGTAGGTCCTGTCTCAGAGAGCATTGAATATGCAAGTAGAGTATTCCTTACTCGGAATGCATGGGACCAGAACTGTTTTGGATTTCAGATTAGGGGTGGGGGATTTTGGAATATGTGGATACACATAATGAAGTATCTTGGAGATGAGATCCAACTCTAAACACAAAATTCATATATGTTTCATATACACCTTATACACAGAGCCTGAAGATAATTTTATACACATTATTTTTTAATAATTTTGTGTATGAAACAAAATATGTGTACACTGAGACATCCAAAAGCAAAGGTGTCACTATCTCAGACACTCATGTGGCCAATTTTAGATTTTGGAATTCCACATAAGGTATTCTCAACCTGTATCATGGATTAAATGTATATAAAAAGTAAGAAATGTGATTATGTGGACAGCTAAGTCAGTAGGTGGCATTAAACTTGGTTCAAACTGACACCAAGAATTTCCTGTTGAAGTTTTGCTTTTCTCAGATTATAAAGTTCTCGTCTACCACACTGATATAGAAAGCTCTGAGCCTTCCATGACACTAACGCATTTCTCCCTCTGCCATGGAACAGCATGTGTGAACTGACTTCAAAGGTTTGTTTCAAAAGCATACCGCAGATACCCAAATAAATAGTTATAAATAAATCACAATGTCCTTGCAATTGTCAACTCTTACTAAAGTGACGGAATGAAGGCAACTGTTCAGAACCCTTTTGCTATGCAAAGTATGTGAATAATTTGCAAATGTATACAAAAAGTGTTTCTGCAATGTCTTTGGTTAGGAAGCATACGTTCTACCATCTGGTCTATTTAATCACAAGGAAACACCCTGGTAATTTAGTTCCACCTTTAGTCTTTGCTCCTTGAAGTCATAAGCTAGCTACACATTTAAAATAAAAGCATCAACAGCATGTCAGCATTTCACACCTATGGGACCTTTGCCCCATCCTTCCTCACCTGTCAATAAAGTTCAACACTGCAGCTTTTATGAAGAATTAAAAAGACCTAGGATCAATGCTTCCTTGATTATTTCTACTTCATACCAATTATGCATTTTTAGATGCAAACAAGGCAATTGGCCTTATGAATAACTTGGAACACCTTCATGCCAGTGAGTAACCAGCTACACAATCCACTGAGGGAGGTATATTGAGGTGGATGCTTGCACAACTAGCTAGAGTCCACATTCCCTCATCAGACCAGATTGCCTACAGGAACTCCAAAGTGTCTGGATAAGATGTGCCAATGAGGTCACTAATTCTCATCTTCTATGGCAAGGAGTATCTGTGTGATACTGAAATAGTGTAACTAGCTGGGTTTTCAACAGAAAATCTATTTTGGGAGCTGGGTGGAGGAGGACTCCTTAACCTTCACTCTGGGAAAGAATTATTGTAGATGATCTCACTCAGTGGCTATCAGTGTTCGGTGGCTAAAAGATACCTTATGCTCTTGGAGTTCTGATCACTCATGCATCTGCCATGTTAGCTAATTAAAGAACCAGAGACTGCACTTTCTCCTTCTCCTTACCACTCTCTGTTCCAGCAGTGAGGGAGGGTGATACATAACAATCCTTTTGATCTCATGCATGTTTGTGAACTTAGATGAAAGAATCATTGGGGAAAAAAATAATCCACATGAGGTGAGGAAGAGTAAATAAACCTGTAGCCAGAGAATATCAGTACACAGAACAGGTGGGCGAGTGAGGGGAAATAACCAAATGTGAGCCTTAGGACTCCAAGATTATATTTGTAAGATATCAAGATCTGAAAGAGAACAGATCCTATTAAGGAAGGGCAAAACTAGATATAGCACCCACAGAGCAATGCTTCTGGATCAGGTCTCCACTGAATCTCTAGAAAAGGGTCTGGAGGAGAGTTAAGCAGGACAAGAGAGAACCTTAACCTATCCCACCCACACTTCACCTTTGAAAACTATCTTTTGTCCCAGAAAGACAGAGATAAGCATGAAGGCAAGTCGCTATCCCCTGCCTATGCTACATTTTAGATTCGCCCTGCTTTGGCTGTGTGGTGTTATTCCTAAGTTTACCCAATGATATCTTTTGATGGAGGAATCATAGAGTTGGAAGGTACCACAATGTTTAACCCCCTGCCATGCAGGAACTCAGAATCAAAGCACTCTCAATAGATGGCCATCCAGCCTCTGTTTAAAAACTTCCCAAGAAGGAGACTCTACCACTCACTGAGACAGTGTGTTCCACTGCCAAACAGCTCTTATCATCACAAGGTTCTTCCTAATGTTTAGCTGGAATCTCTTTTCCTGTAGTTTGAATCCATTGTTCCCTGTCCTAGTTTCTGGAACATCAGAAAACAAGTCTGCTCCATGACATCTCTTGAATATTTAAACATGGGTATGATGTCACCTCATAACCTTCTCTTTCCTAAACTAAACTAAACATACTCAGTGCCCTAAGCCACCTCTTATAGGGCATGGTTTACACACCATTTACCATTTTGGTCATCCTCCTCTGGACACAAAAGCCAGTGTGGTGTAGTGGTTTAAGGATTGAACTTTGACTCTGGAGACCAGGGTTCGATTCCATGTTCAGCCATGGCAACCTACTGGGTGACCTTGAGCGAGTCATACGTTCTCAGCTCTGGAAAACCTCATGATAGATTTGCCTTAGGGTGACCACAAGTTGGAAATGACTTGAAGGCACACAACAACAACCTCTAGACACATTCCAGGAATGCTGACCTTCTAAGAAATGGGAGTCAGTCAATAGATGCTGAAGAGCTGTGTTTCCATAACAGACTCTCCTTTAATTACAGAAATAATGATATATGTTACAGTTACAACTGAGTGCTGCTATCTCCAAAAGTTCCTATGATATATCTGTAGCTAACAATGTACTGACAAAATAAAATAAAATACACTGCTACTAATCATGATCGTCATCAACTTAGGAGCTCCAAGAACCCCTGTGCATATCAGTCCCTCCACTATTTATTACAAGTTGCACTGGCTGAGAGTGCCTCTGTGATTACTAAACAGTTCCAGAGGTCAAACCTGAATCATGGACCATTTGTAAAGTACAAGCATAAGCATTTGTACAATTTCTTTCTTTCTTATCCAAACAATAATTATTTGTGCTATGTAATCATGTAACTGGTTTCTTCTCCATGACAACCAGGGAACCATTCCTCCCGCCCCCAATGGATGTTGTAACATAGAAGTGGCCCATACTTAGCTTACACAAACCTAATAGGAATTAAACCAGCATTTAATGGCTGTTGCTAGGAGATGCATTTGTAATGACTATACTGGGGGGAGATTTGTTTGTACCCAGATAGACTGCTATACATCTCCAGATCATATTGCATCACTATCATTTTTATGGCATTTCATAACTCTCTCAGTGTCTGCTCTAGGGTATTTTACATTGCCCACACACACCACTATCACCACCAAACATGTTCTTGTTTCAGTGTGATCCTTTTACAAGAGGTAGATCAGATTACAGTGGTAGAAGCCAAATGATGTGTTAGTCCAAGTGAATTTCATTAGTAATTACACACCTAATTTGTTCCAATAGCTTAAACCAGCTGCTAGACTTGCAGGCCTGTACCTTAGTACATATCTCTGCAATCTGTCTTGAGATCACAATTTACTTTATAAATATCTGTGCTACTGAATAGTAGAGCATAGTGGTATCACTGAAAGTGGATTATAATTTCACTTTGCTGACGTTCCAAAGTTGATTGATGAAATTCATTTTTGGTACTTACCTTAAAAAGTTGCTTGTGACAACAATAGGAAAAAAATGTGACAAGAAAATTGAAAAAAGAAATCCAAACCTTGACTATCCTGATCAGATCTGTTGAATGAAAACCTAAATACCATGCTGAATTTTTGACGGAATTGAAGTAGCTAATGAGCTTAAGTAGCTAAAGGGCTTAAATGTCTCCTACAAAATGAGTAAATAAATTCTTTTTGTGTAGCAGAATAGCCGGATAATCTAAAACCAGTACCTGGTTAACCTTCGCTACAAAAGATCAATATTGAGATGATAATTCAGGTTGCTATTAAACATAACAACTATATTTTGGATTACAACTCCCATAATTCCTGGCCAATGGCCATGATATATGGCATTTATATAGTCCCTGTCCTCTGCAATATCGATTAAAAGAGGGACAGGACTCATATAGCCTGCCAGAAGTTGTTGAATTGCAACTCTCTGCATTTCTCACCACTGGCTATGCCAGCTACAGTTGCTGGGAGCAGCAGTTTGATAATAATAAAATAATAATAAAATTTTTATTTATATGCCGCCCTTCCTACGATCAGGGCGGCTCACAACAGATTAAAATACATACATACTAAAACACATAAATACATAAGTAACTCAAACCAACAAGTAAAAGCCCCATAGCCCAACCTCTTGGCCACGGAAGAGGAGGGAGGCCCACAGGATATTTATTCAGGGAATGCCTGTTGGAATAGGAAGGTTTTAAGATCCTTCCTAAATTGGGCCAGGGTAGTAGACGAGCGGAGCTCTGTGGGCAGCGCATTCCAAAGGGCTGGGGCAGCTATAGAAAACGTCCTCCGAGTAGTGGAGACTAATCTGGTCCCAGGCACCTTCAGTAGCTGCTGCCCAGACGTTCTGAGTGTGCGAGGCGGAATGTACGGGGAGAGGCGGTCCTTTAGGTATCCTGGGCCCAAGCCATTTAGGGCTTTATAGGTAATTACCAACACCTTATATTGAGCTCGGAAGCGAATGGGCAGCCAATGGAGATCTTTTAAAACCGGTGTTATATGGCTGGTCCTGGGAGCACCAGTGACCAGCCGGGCTGCCATGTTCTGCACCATTTGCAGCTTCCGAGTTTGGTATAAGGGTTGCCCCATGTAGAGTACATTGCAGAAATCCATCTGAAGAGCTACATGATTCCAACCCCTGGACCAGAAGATACACTCAACTAACTCTAAAAGATGGTTAAAACCATACAGTGGCATCTGTCCATCATGGTGTAGATCCCTTGGAGGAAAAGCAGTAATTCATCTGACTAGATGGAAGGGTTACAGATGCAGTGCTTGGATGTATTTTACCTCTGAATGTATAAAGTTAGTAGGGGAATTAATATGTGTCTAAATTTATTTTACCTCAGAATGTGAGTAGGGGTGCCTGTCTGTGACCTAAAAAATCATTTTCCTCCAAAATTCTAACATGGCCCCATCAGATGGAGAAGATAAGAATTACCAAGTTGCACAGCACATGTCTGCCGCAGCTTCTGCTGTAATCTGTATACTACATGGGCTCCTGAGGTTCTGCCAATTTCCTCATTACGATGGATTGCTACAGCTGCCATTCCAAGTTCCAGCTGACACAGACCACTTAGGGTGTGCCTGGGACATTGCAAATATGATCTCTCTGGGTTAAAACAAGTTGAACACTAAGTATAAAGCACACTTCATACCTGCTCTAGTATGGTTCTAGAAACAGAAAGATATATAGTGTAGTGCTATGCTTGTTTATATGGGAGTACATTCTATTGTGATCAGTGGGATTTATTTCCCTTGTAAAAATATTGAGAATCACAATTTAACCATGTGAAACTATTGCTACTGCTTTTGTTATGAATGGGATTTTTACCCAGAATTTCCTCATAGAAGCTCAGGGAAGCACAGTGTTAAAATAGTCTATTGTACTGTAGCATTGGTTGTACATGGGAAGAATCAAGTCCAAAAGTAAGTTGGACTGGAAAATACCTTTCTGTCAGGATGAGCAATTGGTGGCCCTGTAGATGCAGGACTCCCTCCCCTCCACATTACTCTCCATTGGCTATACTGGCTAGTTTGATGGGAGTGGTAATCAGTGCTCTTTATACTACAGATACCCATTTGTCTCTCATCTAGACAAATGAAGCCTTGGCTGAAGAAACAGTCAGATTTTCATCATGCTAGGCAGGAAGAATTTCCAATAGGTAAGAAGTACCTCATCTTGTGCCAAAATGCAGTCAATAGTTTTAGGAACTCTCTTCAAGAATGGCTGAAAGCCACCCCAAGTCTTCAGTATTATTATTATTTTATTATTATATTTATTTATATCCTGTCCTTTCCCCAAAACTGGGACTCAGAGTGGCTAGCATGACATTTATCAATAGTTGGCCTACAGATCTGTTGGACTACACTTCACATCATGCGCCACCAGCATGGCCAAAATACATCTGGAAGCTGGTTGGGGAAGGCTATTCTATACTGAAGGGCAAACGCTCTCCAGCTCTGCTTAGACATCTAGGACCAGACCCTGGGACCTTCTGTATGCAATGCATGTATTTCACTACCATTGCTACCACAGGTAATCCAGCACTTTCCCTGTCCCATTCTTTCTCCCTCCTTCTCCTTCTCATATTCCTTCAAATGTCACTTCCTACTTTGCTCAACAAACTGTGATCAGAATCCATTGCAAATTCCTGGCTCATATCTTGCTTTTGTGACATGTGACCTAAATAGCATTTCAGGTTCTCTGGGCAACTGATGTTGTAGCACAATGGCATGGGCATACTCCATAGATCAGGTGCCCTTTTTTCAATGGCTTCATTTTATTTTAAAGCAAAGATAAGAGAACATAATACTTCAGAGGAAATACTGGAAACAACTCCTTCTTTGCACTTCAACTTGCAGAATCCCCCTGGTCAGCATGGATTAAATGTGATATTCAATTATAGTAGGATCTCATCTTGTAAGCAACACTGATTGTTTGTGAAATAGAAAACCAAGAATATAGCATATTTAATTTGTTTTAAAAAATGGTCTGCCACAAATCACTTGCCTATATATAAAAGTAGAGGTGAAACATTTCAGAAAAATTGCATGCATAAACAGCTTCATTTACATACTGCTTCTTACTGAACTAACAATGTCTAAGTGGTTTACAACTGTAAGCTGTAAGCTAATAAGTACAACTGTAAGCTAATAAATAGCCAAGAGGCAAAGATAACATAAATAATAAAATAAATAATCAGATAAAATGTCACTTCATTTTCTGTGTGCTCTACTTCCTCTTATCCATCATAATATATTATTTAAACCTTGAGTTCAGTTATGGGAAAACAAAATGAAGATACTGCTGCAAATAACTTCTATTTTTCGTGCAAGATTCACTGGTGAGATGCAAGCTCCAAGCCAGCCATCAAGTGTTTATATGATATATGTAATTTCTAGTGTACAAAAAGGTAGGTCAAGCAGAGCAATTATGATTTCCCAAGGCAATTTTTGGCCTACGTGAATCTAGGCAAAACTGGGTAAGATTCAGGAGACGGGTTGTCATTTTGCTCTGGTGGCTGGGCTTTATCTGGATTCTAGACATTCCACCTGGGCTACAAAAGGTTAAACCTGCCTTCTCCTAGTGCTGTTGCCCTAGTGGTAGCACAGTGGTTAAATGCCTGTACTGCAGCCACTCACACAAACCACAAAGTTGTGAATTCAATACCAGCCAGGAGCTCAGAGTCAATTCAGCCTTGCATCCTTCCATAGGTCTCTAAAATGAGTACCAAGTTTGTTGGGGGCAATTGGCTTACACTTTGTGTAACTTAGGGAGTGCTTAAGTGCACTGGTAAGTGGTATAGAAATGTACTTGCTATTGCTATTGGTAATCAAATTTGTGGCACCGTACTTCATCATTAGATCTAGTTTGACCTTGAATTAGGATTTGAACCTGGGCCTCCCACATCCACATTGAACACACAACCCTATAGACACCACAAAGAGCCTAATTCATCAATTCTTTGCCCTCATAATAAGCCTTTTTGATAGTATTTATTTCACATATATTACCTTTATATTCCAATTTCCCAACAGGAAGCTCACACCTCCACTTTTTTTATCCCTGCAAAAACCCTACAAGATAGCTTAGCCTAAAATAGTAAATGGTCCATTGTCACTCATCCACTGCATTGTTTAAGTCCTGTAGATTCACAGTTGCATATTTTTAAATGCAATTTTTCTGAAGTCTTATGAGTAGAAGAGTATAGATATAGTGCTTTCCTTTATCTGAACAAATTTAGGATTTGTTTGCTTTGAGAAGCTTTGAACTACACAGAAGCCTAAACCAGTCTTAGCAAATTGCCTCAGAAATAGAAGCCTGCAGGAAATAGACATATAGGCTTAAGAATCCACCCCGTGACATCTAAACACACCTGAGAAGAATGGTATATATAAAACAAAAAGAAAAGAAAAGCCAGAATCTCAAGAAAGAATTCATTGCCCCAGTGCCCGACACACCCCTGTGCAATCCTAGCCATACAAATTCAGAAAAAGACCAAATTCAATGAGGCATATGCCCAACCAAGTATGTCTGTACAGGACTACAAGCTAAATGAAAGTCCTTAAACAGAGGCTGGATGGCCATCTGTCAGATATGCTTTGACTGAGTTCCTGCATGGCAGGGGGTTGGACTGGATGGCCCTTGTGGTCTCTTCCAACTCTATGATTCTGTTATTCTAATGGTAGAGAACCTTTGGTCCTTCAGAGATTTTGGCTTACAACTCCCATCTGTCCCAGCTGGCATGGTCTCTTGTAAGGGGCTCTGGGAACTATAGTCTAAAATGTCAAGATGGGATGTTCCCCACAGCTGGCCTAAATTAAGTCTATCTACAGATCTCTGGCCTAGTGTACTACTTGTGGGATTTTTGTTCTGTCAGTTTAATATGTGTGTGTGTGTGGGGGGGGGGGGGTCACAAACATATTCCAGGGCTATTTAAAAAACAAACAAACTTTAGGCTTAGAAACTGGATGCTTCTTTTCCCCTGTCAGATTTGTTTTCTGTAATTTTGAAAATGCAGGATTCTCTTGCTTCCTGGTCTTGTGACAACTAGTCAAAACACTTTGCTCCATCACCAATTAGCTTCCCATGGCCCTGGAAGCACAGCTTCTTAATTAGCTTTGACGCCATTTGCTGGCTGCCTCAATAAGAGTGGAAGGGGGAAACAGTGGAGAGCCACAGACACAAACAGAATGGTTTTGTGCCATGTTCTCTTGTTCAGTGAGACCATATGAGATTTACCTGTTTTACATTAAATCTAGTAATGCATATAATTGCTACTGAAGTCTTTTTAAATAAGTTTTTTAAGTTTAGCATCTAACTATCACCCGTTCAAGCCAATCAACATCTTGCACTTCTTCTGCTCATGATGGTCATAAAGAAACACAAGGAAATCCTCCTCAGCCTTCCTTCATCATACTGCTACATTTCCAGAATATCTTACTTCATTTTTGTGAATACAGTGAGAAGCAACTCAAAAAGGTAGAAGCACAGGAATCTATCAGTTTCCACATTTATTTTGTAAACCATCTTGGAAGCTAAAAATAAAATAAACATGTCCATAGTATGTTATACATCAGGATCGTGGTGAGCACCAGCCCTTAGGAATCATGCATATTTTATTCCTAGGTTTTTCTCACATTTCTACATGATATGCCAAAATACATCAGCTATGACTATGCCACCTCAGCAACTCTGGGAGGTGTGGTCCAAAAAAAAAATAACTTTTCCACACTCTTCTTTTCCAACCGGATGCTTTCCAGAGGAACAAGACTAAAAATCTCACTACTGATGTTTATCGTCAACACACGGGGGGGGGGGGGGGAGGGACGGACAAATTGGGAAAAGTTGATAATGGGAAATGCATTTTAGCAACATGGATGGTAAAAAAAGCCAGTCAGCTGTGAAGTTGTTTTACTTCATTATATGGCAGTACAACACTGGTTGACAAGAGGGAACTATCTTGACAGTCCTACCGGGTATTCAAGTGAAGTCCTGAAGCATCTATGTTGTGCAATTTAAATTTTAAGGTTTGTATTTTTAACATGTTACATTTTAATTCATAACTGTTTTAACTTTTTAAATTGTTTAATTGTTTTTTAATTTTATATTTATACATTTTAATGTTGTACTGTTTTTAAATTGTATTGTTTTAAATCTGCTGTTTGCCACCTTGAGTCCCAATACTGGGAGAAAGGCAGGAAATAATAATAATAATAATAATAATAATAATAATAATAATAATAATAATAAT